>NC_062240.1:6085201-6241991 GCF_905475465.1 Pieris napi | reverse complement strand
AAAAGAGCTCCAGCACTAAGGCTGTGTCAGGGACTGCGCCTGATTTGTGTTCTTTTAACACATCTCTCAGGTTTGCACCCATAACACTCTCAAAAGAGCTCCAGCACTAAGGCTGTGTCAGGGACTGCGCCTGATTTGTGTTCTTTCAACACATCTTTCAGGTTTGCACCCATAACACTCTCAAAAGAGCTCCAGCACTAAGGCTGACGGGGCTTCGCCTGATTTATGTTATTTCAACATATCTTTCAGATAGGCACCCGTAACGCACCCGTAACACACTCTTAAAAGAGCTCCAGCACTAAGGCTGTGTCAGGAACTGCGCCTGATTTGTGTTCTTTCAGGTTTCACAAAAAAAATGATAAAATAGAAATTAATAATTAAAAAAAATACAATTAAAATACTTACATACTCATACGGCCTCTCCTATTCGTGCACCATCCTCGGATTCACTGGTGATCTCTTCTTCGGGAGAACGGCATCTTGCTCGCCATGGTCACCAATATGTGGTTCGTTAGTTCTTGAGGAAGCAGAAGGATCCGTACACGCAGCTAAAGGCTCACCAACGTCATCGGGGTATTCGTCATCGCAATCTGTGCAAAAGTAATCGTGTTAGTTAATCACGACGACATTTCGTTAGTGCCTAGTCTATCATACATCACGCATCCAAGGCCCTCATACAAAATCGCACTATCACAATATTAGTTAACACTTCACTTTTAAAAACCACCGAATTAAAATAAAACAAAACGTACTCACAGTATGCGGCCTCAACACCAACCACTTGTCTTGTCAACGTCCGAGCAACAACAGAGCGCGTGGCACACTGAGGCCCTTCTTTTATAGAAGGCGGGTGGGGATCGAAACCACCCACTATGATTTCTGCTTATATCTATTTATTTATTAAGCTTACAACATCACACACAGTACAAAATCTACTAATTATTTTACGAAATCTTACATCTGAAATGTGTGACAATTAATGTAAACATAAGTTTCCCAAAGAAAATTTAAATAGAAATTAAAAATTTAAAAAAAATACAATAAAATACTTACATGCTTATGCGGCATCTCCTGACCGTGCACCGTCCTCGGATGCACTGGTGATCTCTTCTACAGGAGAACGGCATCTTGCTCGCCATAGTCACCAATATGTGGTTCGTGTGTTCTTGAAGAAGCAGAAGGATCAGTACACGCAGCTGAAGGCTCACCAACGTCATCGGGGTATTCGTCATCGCAATCTGTGCAAAAGTAATCCTGTTAGTTAATCACGACGACATTTCGTTAGTGCCTAGTCTATCATACATCACGCATCCAAGGCCCTCATACAAAATCGCACTATCACAATATTAGTTAACACTTCACTTTTAAAAACCACCGAATTAAAATAAAACAAAACGTACTCACAGTATGCGGCCTCAACACCAACCACTTGTCTTGTCAACGTCCGAGAAACAACAGAGCGCGTGGCACACTGAGGCCCTTTTTTTATAGAAGGCGGGTGGGGATCGAAAACACCCACTATGATTTCTGCTTATATCTATTTATTTATTAAGCTTACAACATCACACACAGTACAAAATCTACTAATTATTTTACAAAATCTTACATCTGAAATGTGTGACAATTAATGTAAACCTAAGTTTCCCAAAGAAAATTTAAATAGATATTAAAAATTTAAAAAAAAATACAATAAAACACTTACATGCTTTTGCGGCCTCTCCTGACCGTGCACCGTCCTCGGATGCACTGGTGATCTCTTCTTCAGGAGAACGGCATCTTGCTCGCCATAGTCACCAATATGTGGTTCCTGTGTTCTTGAGGAAGCAGAAGTGTACACGCAGCTAAAGGCTCACCAACGTCATCGGGGTATTCGTCCTCGCAATCTGTGCAACATTAATCCTGTTAGTTAATCACGACGACATTACGTTAGTGCCTAGTCTATCATACATCACGCATCCAAGGCCCTCATACAAAATCGCACTATCACAATATTAGTTAACACTTCACTTTTAAAAACCACCGAATTAAAATAAAACAAAACGTACTCACAGTATGCGGCCTCAACACCAACCACTTGTCTTGTCAACGTCCGAGCAACAACAGAGCACGTGGCACACTGAGGCCCTTCTTTTATAGAAGGCGGGTGGGGATCGAAACCACCCACTATGATTTCTGCTTATATCTATTTATTTATTAAGCTTACAACATCACACACAGTACAAAATCTACTAATTATTTTACGAAATCTTACATCTGAAATGAGTGACAATTAATGTTAACATAAGTTTCCCAAAGAAAATTTAAATAGAAATTAAAAATTTAAAAAAAATACAAAAAAATACAATTAAGTACTTACATGCTTATACGGCCTCTCCTGATCGTGCACCGTCCTCGAATGCACTGGTGATCTCTTCTACAGGAGAACGGCATCTTGCTCGCCATAGTCACCAATATGTGGTTCGTGTGTTCTTGAGGAAGCAGAAGGATCAGTACACGCAGTTAAAGGCTCACCAATTTCATCGGGGTATTCGTCATCGCAATCTGTGCAAAAGTAATCCTGTTAGTTAATCACGACGACATTTCGTTAGTGCCTAGTCTATCATACATCACGCATCCAAGGCCCTCATACAAAATCGCACTATCACAATATTAGTTAACACTTCACTTTTAAAAACCACCGAATTAAAATAAAACAAAACGTACTCACAGTATGCGGCCTCAACACCAACCACTTGTCTTGTCAACGTCCGAGCAACAGCAGAGCACGTGGCACACTGAGGCCCTTCTTTTATAGAAGGCGGGTGGGGATCGAAACCACCCACTATGATTTCTGCTTACATCTATTTATTTACTAAGCTTACAACATCACACACAGTACAAAATCTACTAATTATTTTACGAAATCTTACATCTGAAATGTGTGACAATTAATGTAAACATAAGTTTCCCAAAGAAAATTTAAATAGAGATTAAAAATTTAAAAAAAATACAATAAAATACTTACATGCTTTTGCGGCCTCTCCTGACCGTGCACCGTCCTCGGATGCACTGGTGATCTCTTCTTCAGGAGAACGGCATCTTGCTCGCCATAGTCACCAATATGTGGTTCGTGTGTTCTTGAGGAAGCAGAAGTGTACACGCAGCTAAAGGCTCACCAACGTCATCGGGGTATTCGTCCTCGCAATCTGTGCAACATTAATCCTGTTAGTTAATCACGACGACATTACGTTAGTGCCTAGTCTATCATACATCACGCATCCAAGGCCCTCATACAAAATCGCACTATCACAATATTAGTTAACACTTCACTTTTAAAAACCACCGAATTAAAATAAAACAAAACGTACTCACAGTATGCGGCCTCAACACCAACCACTTGTCTTGTCAACGTCCGAGCAACAACAGAGCACGTGGCACACTGAGGCCCTTCTTTTATAGAAGGCGGGTGGGGATCGAAAACACCCACTATGATTTCTGCTTATATCTATTTATTTATTAGGCTTACAACATCACACACAGTACAAAATCTACTAATAATTTTACGAAATCTTACATCTTAAATGTGTGACAATTACTGTAAACGTAAGTTTCACAAAAAGAAAAAAAAAAGAAAAATAATAATTTAAAAAAAAAAATAATTAAAAAAAAATACAATTAAAATACTTACATACAATACGTATACGGCCTCTCCTGACCGTGCACCGTCCTCGGATGCACTGGTGATCTCTTCTTCGGGAGAACGGCATCTTGCTCGCCATGGTCACCAATATGTGGTTCCTGTGTTCTTGAGGAAGCAGAAGGATCAGTACACGCAGCTAAAGGCTCACCAACGTCATCGGGGTATTCGTCATCGCAATCTGTGCAAAAGTAATCCTGTTAGTTAATCACGACGACATTTCGTTAGTGCCTTGTCTATCATACATCACGCATCCAAGGCCCTCATACAAAATCGCACTATCACAATATTAGTTAACACTTCACTTTTAAAAACCACCGAATTAAAATAAAACAAAACGTACTCACAGTATGCGGCCTCAACACCAACCACTTGTCTTGTCAACGTCCGAGCAACAACAGAGCACGTGGCACACTGAGGCCCTTCTTTTATAGAAGGCGGGTGGGGATCGAAACCACCCACTATGATTTCTGCTTATATCTATTTATTTATTAAGCTTACAACATCACACACAGTACAAAATCTACTAATTATTTTACGAAATCTTACATCTGAAATGTGTGACAATTAATGTAAACATAAGTTTCCCAAAGAAAATTTAAATAGAGATTAAAAATTAATAAAAATACAATTAAAATACTTACATGCTTATACGGCCTCTTCTGACCGTGCACCGTCCTCGGATGCACTGGTGATCTCTTCTTCAGGAGAACGGCATCTTGCTCGCCATAGTCACCAATATGTGGTTCGTGTGTTCTTGAGGAAGCAGAAGGATCAGTACACGCAGTTAAAGGCTCACCAATTTCATCGGGGTATTCGTCATCGCAATCTGTGCAAAAGTAATCCTGTTAGTTAATCACGACGACATTTCGTTAGTGCCTAGTTTATCATACATCACGCATCCAAGGCCCTCATACAAAATCGCACTATCACAATATTAGTTAACACTTCACTTTTAAAATCCACCGAATTAAAATAAAACAAAACGTACTCACAGTATGCGGCCTCAACACCAACCACTTGTCTTGTCAACGTCCGAACAAGAACAGAGCGCGTGGCACACTGAGGCCCTTCTTTTATAGAAGGCGGGTGGGGATCGAAAACACCCACTATGATTTCTGCTTATATCTATTTATTTATTAAGCTTACAACATCACACACAGTACAAAATCTACTAATTATTTTACGAAATCTTACATCTGAAATGTGTGACAATTAATGTAAACATAAGTTTCCCAAAGAAAATTTAAATAGAGATTAAAAATGTAAAAAAAATACAATAAAATACTTACATGCTTTTGCGGCCTCTCTTGACCGTGCACCGTCCTCGGATGCACTGGTGATCTCTTCTTCAGGAGAACGGCATCTTGCTTGCCATAGTCACCAATATGTGGTTCGTGTGTTCTTGAGGAAGCAGAAGTGTACACGCAGCTAAAGGCTCACCAACGTCATCGGGGTATTCGTCCTCGCAATCTGTGCAACATTAATCCTGTTAGTTAATCACGACGACATTACGTTAGTGCCTAGTCTATCATACATCACGCATCCAAGGCCCTCATACAAAATCGCACTATCACAATATTAGTTAACACTTCACTTTTAAAAACCACCGAATTAAAATAAAACAAAACGTACTCACAGTATGCGGCCTCAACACCAACCACTTGTCTTGTCAACGTCCGTGCAACAACAGAGCGCGTGGCACACTGAGGCCCTTCTTTTATAGAAGGCGGGTGGGGATCGAAAACACCCACTATGATTTCTGCTTATATCTATTTATTTATTAAGCTTACAACATCACACACAGTACAAAATCTACTAATTATTTTACGAAATCTTACATCTGAAATGTGTGACAATTAATGTAAACATAAGTTTCCCAAAGAAAATTTAAATAGAGATTAAAAATTTAAAAAAAATACAATAAAATACTTACATGCTTTTGCGGCCTCTCCTGACCGTGCACCGTCCTCGGATGCACTGGTGATCTCTTCTTCAGGAGAACGGCATCTTGCTCGCCATAGTCACCAATATGTGGTTCGTGTGTTCTTGAGGAAGCAGAAGTGTACACGCAGCTAAAGGCTCACCAACGTCATCGGGGTATTCGTCCTCGCAATCTGTGCAACATTAATCCTGTTAGTTAATCACGACGACATTACGTTAGTGCCTAGTCTATCATACATCACGCATCCAAGGCCCTCATACAAAATCGCACTATCACAATATTAGTTAACACTTCACTTTTAAAAACCACCGAATTAAAATAAAACAAAACGTACTCACAGTATGCGGCCTCAACACCAACCACTTGTCTTGTCAACGTCCGAGCAACAACAGAGCACGTGGCACACTGAGGCCCTTCTTTTATAGAAGGCGGGTGGGGATCGAAACCACCCACTATGATTTCAGCTTATATCTATTTATTTATTAAGCTTACAACATCACACACAGTACAAAATCTACTAATTATTTTACGAAATCTTACATCTGAAATGAGTGACAATTAATGTTAATATAAGTTTCCCAAAGAAAATTTAAATAGAAATTAAAAATTTTAAAAAAATACAATTAAGTACTTACATGCTTATACGGCCTCTCCTGATCGTGCACCGTCCTCGAATGCACTGGTGATCTCTTCTACAAGAGAACGGCATCTTGCTCGCCATAGTCACCAATATGTGGTTCGTGTGTTCTTGAGGAAGCAGAAGGATCAGTACACGCAGTTAAAGGCTCACCAATTTCATCGGGGTATTCGTCATCGCAATCTGTGCAAAAGTAATCCTGTTAGTTAATCACGACGACATTTCGTTAGTGCCTAGTCTATCATACATCACGCATCCAAGGCCCTCATACAAAATCGCACTATCACAATATTAGTTAACACTTCACTTTTAAAAACCACCGAATTAAATTAAAACAAAACGTACTCACAGTATGCGGCCTCAACACCAACCACTTGTCTTGTCAACGTCCGAGCAACAACAGAGCACGTGGCACACTGAGGCCCTTCTTTTATAGAAGGCGGGTGGGGATCGAAACCACCCACTATGATTTCTGCTTACATCTATTTATTTATTAAGCTTACAACATCACACACAGTACAAAATCTACTAATTATTTTACGAAATCTTACATCTGAAATGTGTGACAATTAATGTAAACATAAGTTTCCCAAAGAAAATTTAAATAGAGATTAAAAATTTAAAAAAAATACAATAAAATACTTACATGCTTTTGCGGCCTCTCCTGACCGTGCACCGTCCTCGGATGCACTGGTGATCTCTTCTTCAGGAGAACGGCATCTTGCTCGCCATAGTCACCAATATGTGGTTCGTGTGTTCTTGAGGAAGCAGAAGTGTACACGCAGCTAAAGGCTCACCAACGTCATCGGGGTATTCGTCCTCGCAATCTGTGCAACATTAATCCTGTTAGTTAATCACGACGACATTACGTTAGTGCCTGGTCTATCATACATCACGCATCCAAGGCCCTCATACAAAATCGCACTATCACAATATTAGTTAACACTTCACTTTTAAAAACCACCGAATTAAAATAAAACAAAACGTACTCACAGTATGCGGCCTCAACACCAACCACTTGTCTTGTCAACGTCCGAGCAACAACAGAGCACGTGGCACACTGAGGCCCTTCTTTTATAGAAGGCGGGTGGGGATCGAAACCACCCACTATGATTTCTGCTTATATCTATTTATTTATTAAGCTTACAACATCACACACAGTACAAAATCTACTAATTATTTTACGAAATCTTACATCTGAAATGAGTGACAATTAATGTTAATATAAGTTTCCCAAAGAAAATTTAAATAGAAATTAAAAATTTTAAAAAAATACAATTAAGTACTTACATGCTTATACGGCCTCTCCTGATCGTGCACCGTCCTCGAATGCACTGGTGATCTCTTCTACAGGAGAACGGCATCTTGCTCGCCATAGTCACCAATATGTGGTTCGTGTGTTCTTGAGGAAGCAGAAGGATCAGTACACGCAGTTAAAGGCTCACCAATTTCATCGGGGTATTCGTCATCGCAATCTGTGCAAAAGTAATCCTGTTAGTTAATCACGACGACATTTCGTTAGTGCCTAGTCTATCATACATCACGCATCCAAGGCCCTCATACAAAATCGCACTATCACAATATTAGTTAACACTTCACTTTTAAAAACCACCGAATTAAAATAAAACAAAACGTACTCACAGTATGCGGCCTCAACACCAACCACTTGTCTTGTCAACGTCCGAGCAACAACAGAGCACGTGGCACACTGAGGCCCTTCTTTTATAGAAGGCGGGTGGGTGGGGATCGAAACCACCCACTATGATTTCTGCTTATATCTATTTATTTATTAAGCTTACAACATCACACACAGTACAAAATCTACTAATTATTTTACGAAATCTTACATCTGAAATGTGTGACAATTAATGTAAACATAAGTTTCCCAAAGAAAATTTAAATAGAGATTAAAAATTTAATAAAAATACAATAAAATACTTACATGCTTTTGCGGCCTCTCCTGACCGTGCACCGTCCTCGGATGCACTGGTGATCTCTTCTTCAGGAGAACGGCATCTTGCTCGCCATAGTCACCAATATGTGGTTCGTGTGTTCTTGAGGAAGCAGAAGTGTACACGCAGCTAAAGGCTCACCAACGTCATCGGGGTATTCGTCCTCGCAATCTGTGCAACATTAATCCTGTTAGTTAATCACGACGACATTACGTTAGTGCCTAGTCTATCATATATCACGCATCCAAGGCCCTCATACAAAATCGCACTATCACAATATTAGTTAACACTTCACTTTTAAAAACCACCGAATTAAAATAAAACAAAACGTACTCACAGTATGCGGCCTCAACACCAACCACTTGTCTTGTCAACGTCCGTGCAACAACAGAGCGCGTGGCACACTGAGGCCCTTCTTTTATAGAAGGCGGGTGGGGATCGAAAACACCCACTATGATTTCTGCTTATATCTATTTATTTATTAAGCTTACAACATCACACACAGTACAAAATCTACTAATTATTTTACGAAATCTTACATCTGAAATGTGTGACAATTAATGTAAACATAAGTTTCCCAAAGAAAATTTAAATAGAGATTAAAAATTTTAAAAAAATACAATAAAATACTTACATGCTTTTGCGGCCTCTCCTGACCGTGCACCGTCCTCGGATGCACTGGTGATCTCTTCTTCAGGAGAACGGCATCTTGCTCGCCATAGTCACCAATATGTGGTTCGTGTGTTCTTGAGGAAGCAGAAGTGTACACGCAGCTAAAGGCTCACCAACGTCATCGGGGTATTCGTCCTCGCAATCTGTGCAACATTAATCCTGTTAGTTAATCACGACGACATTACGTTAGTGCCTAGTCTATCATACATCACGCATCCAAGGCCCTCATACAAAATCGCACTATCACAATATTAGTTAACACTTCACTTTTAAAAACCACCGAATTAAAATATAACAAAACGTACTCACAGTATGCGGCCTCAACACCAACCACTTGTCTTGTCAACGTCCGAGCAACAACAGAGCACGTGGCACACTGAGGCCCTTCTTTTATAGAAGGCGGGTGGGGATCGAAACCACCCACTATGATTTCTGCTTATATCTATTTATTTATTAAGCTTACAACATCACACACAGTACAAAATCTACTAATTATTTTACGAAATCTTACATCTGAAATGAGTGACAATTAATGTTAATATAAGTTACCCAAAGAAAATTTAAATAGAAATTAAAAATTTTAAAAAAATACAATTAAGTACTTACATGCTTATACAGCCTCTCCTGATCGTGCACCGTCCTCGAATGCACTGGTGATCTCTTCTACAGGAGAACGGCATCTTGCTCGCCATAGTCACCAATATGTGGTTCGTGTGTTCTTGAGGAAGCAGAAGGATCAGTACACGCAGTTAAAGGCTCACCAATTTCATCGGGGTATTCGTCATCGCAATCTGTGCAAAAGTAATCCTGTTAGTTAATCACGACGACATTTCGTTAGTGCCTAGTCTATCATACATCACGCATCCAAGGCCCTCATACAAAATCGCACTATCACAATATTAGTTAACACTTCACTTTTAAAAACCACCGAATTAAAATAAAACAAAACGTACTCACAGTATGCGGCCTCAACACCAACCACTTGTCTTGTCAACGTCCGAGCAACAACAGAGCACGTGGCACACTGAGGCCCTTCTTTTATAGAAGGCGGGTGGGGATCGAAACCACCCACTATGATTTCTGCTTATATCTATTTATTTATTAAGCTTACAACATCACACACAGTACAAAATCTACTAATTATTTTACGAAATCTCACATCTGAAATGTGTGACAATTAATGTAAACATAAGTTTCCCAAAGAAAATTTAAATAGAAATTAAAATACTTACATGCTTATACGGCCTCTTCTGACCGTGCACCGTCCTCGGATGCACTGGTGATCTCTTCTTCAGGAGAACGGCATCTTGCTCGCCATAGTCACCAATATGTGGTTCGTGTGTGCTTGAAGAAGCAGAAGGATCAGTACACGCAGTTAAAGGCTCACCAATTTCATCGGGGTATTCGTCATCGCAATCTGTGCAAAAGTAATCCTGTTAGTTAATCACGACGACATTTCGTTAGTGCCTTGTCTATCATACATCACGCATCCAAGGCCCTCATACAAAATCGCACTATCACAATATTAGTTAACACTTCACTTTTAAAAACCACCGAATTAAAATAAAACAAAACGTACTCACAGTATGCGGCCTCAACACCAACCACTTGTCTTGTCAACGTCCGAGCAACAACAGAGCACGTGGCACACTGAGGCCCTTCTTTTATAGAAGGCGGGTGGGGATCGAAACCACCCACTATGATTTCTGCTTATATCTATTTATTTATTAAGCTTACAACATCACACACAGTACAAAATCTACTAATTATTTTACGAAATCTTACATCTTAAATGTGTGACAATTACTGTAAACGTAAGTTTCACAAAAAGAAAAAGAAAAAGAAAAATAATAATTAAAAAAAATAATAATTAAAAAAAAAATACAATTAATATACTTACATACAATACGTATACGGCCTCTCCTGACCGTGCACCGTCCTCGGATGCACTGGTGATCTCTTCTTCGGGAGAACGGCATCTTGCTCGCCATGGTCACCAATATGTGGTTCCTGTGTTCTTGAGGAAGCAGAAGGATCAGTACACGCAGCTAAAGGCTCACCAACGTCATCGGGGTATTCGTCATCGCAATCTGTGCAAAAGTAATCCTGTTAGTTAATCACGACGACATTTCGTTAGTGCCTAGTCTATCATACATCACGCATCCAAGGCCCTCATACAAAATCGCACTATCACAATATTAGTTAACACTTCACTTTTAAAAACCACCGAATTAAAATAAAACAAAACGTACTCACAGTATGCGGCCTCAACACCAACCACTTGTCTTGTCAACGTCCGAGCAACAACAGAGCACGTGGCACACTGAGGCCCTTCTTTTATAGAAGGCGGGTGGGGATCGAAACCACCCACTATGATTTCTGCTTATATCTATTTATTTATTAAGCTTACAACATCACACACAGTACAAAATCTACTAATTATTTTACGAAATCTTACATCTGAAATGAGTGACAATTAATGTTAATATAAGTTTCCCAAAGAAAATTTAAATAGAAATTAAAAATTTTAAAAAAATACAATTAAGTACTTACATGCTTATACGGCCTCTCCTGATCGTGCACCGTCCTCGAATGCACTGGTGATCTCTTCTACAAGAGAACGGCATCTTGCTCGCCATAGTCACCAATATGTGGTTCGTGTGTTCTTGAGGAAGCAGAAGGATCAGTACACGCAGTTAAAGGCTCACCAATTTCATCGGGGTATTCGTCATCGCAATCTGTGCAAAAGTAATCCTGTTAGTTAATCACGACGACATTTCGTTAGTGCCTAGTCTATCATACATCACGCATCCAAGGCCCTCATACAAAATCGCACTATCACAATATTAGTTAACACTTCACTTTTAAAAACCACCGAATTAAATTAAAACAAAACGTACTCACAGTATGCGGCCTCAACACCAACCACTTGTCTTGTCAACGTCCGAGCAACAACAGAGCACGTGGCACACTGAGGCCCTTCTTTTATAGAAGGCGGGTGGGGATCGAAACCACCCACTATGATTTCTGCTTATATCTATTTATTTATTGAGCTTACAACATCACACACAGTACAAAATCTACTTATTATTTTACGAAATCTTACATCTGAAATGTGTGACAATTAATGTAAACATAAGTTTCCCAAAGAAAATTTAAATAGAGATTAAAAATTTAAAAAAAATACAATAAAATACTTACATGCTTTTGCGGCCTCTCCTGACCGTGCACCGTCCTCGGATGCACTGGTGATCTCTTCTTCAGGAGAACGGCATCTTGCTCGCCATAGTCACCAATATGTGGTTCGTGTGTTCTTGAGGAAGCAGAAGTGTACACGCAGCTAAAGGCTCACCAACGTCATCGGGGTATTCGTCCTCGCAATCTGTGCAACATTAATCCTGTTAGTTAATACGACGACATTACGTTAGTACCTAGTCTATCATACATCACGCATCCAAGGCCCTCATACAAAATCGCACTATCACAATATTAGTTAACACTTCACTTTTAAAAACCACCGAATTAAAATAAAACAAAACGTACTTACAGTATGCGGCCTCAACACCATCCACTTGTCTTGTCAACGTCCGAGCAACAACAGAGCACGTGGCACACTGAGGCCCTTCTTTTATAGAAGGCGGGTGGGGATCGAAACCACCCACTATGATTTCTGCTTATATCTATTTATTTATTAAGCTTACAACATCACACACAGTACAAAATCTACTAATTATTTTACGAAATCTTACATCTTAAATGTGTGACAATTACTGTAAACGTAAGTTTCACAAAAAGAAAAAGAAAAAGAAAAATAATAATTAAAAAAAAATACAATTAAAATACTTACATACAATACGTATACGGCCTCTCCTGACCGTGCACCGTCCTCGGATGCACTGGTGATCTCTTCTTCGGGAGAACGGCATCTTGCTCGCCATGGTCACCAATATGTGGTTCCTGTGTTCTTGAGGAAGCAGAAGGATCAGTACACGCAGCTAAAGGCTCTCCAATGTCATCAGGGTATTCGTTCTCGAAATCTGTGCAACAGTAATCCTCCTAGTTAATCACGACGACATTTCGTTAGTGCCTAGTCTATCATACATCACGCATCCAAGGCCCTCATACAAAATCGCACTATCACAATATTAGTTAACACTTCACTTTTAAAAACCACCGAATTAAAATAAAACAAAACGTACTCACAGTATGCGGCCTCAACACCAACCACTTGTCTTGTCAACGTCCAAGCAACAACAGAGCGCGTGGCACACTGAGGCCCTTCTTTTAAAGAAGGTGGGTGGGGATCGAAACCACCCACTATGATTTCTGCTTATATCTCTTTATTTATTGAGCTTACAACATCATACACAGTACAAAATCTACTAATTATTTTACGAAATCTTACATCTGAAATGTGTGACAATTAATGTAAACATAAGTTTCCCAAAGAAAATTTAAATAGAAATTAAAAATTAATAAAAATACAATTAAAATACTTACATGCTTATACGGCCTCTTCTGACCGTGCACCGTCCTCGGATGCACTGGTGATCTCTTCTTCAGGAGAACGGCATCTTGCTCGCAATAGTCACCAATATGTGGTTCGTGTGTTCTTGAAGAAGCAGAAGGATCAGTACACGCAGTTAAAGGCTCACCAATTTCATCGGGGTATTCGTCATCGCAATCTGTGCAAAAGTAATCCTGTTAGTTAATCACGACGACATTTCGTTAGTGCCTAGTCTATCATACATCACGCATCCAAGGCCCTCATACAAAATCGCACTATCACAATATTAGTAAACACTTCACTTTTAAAAACCACCGAATTAAAATAAAACAAAACGTACTCACAGTATGCGGCCTCAACACCAACCACTTGTCTTGTCAACGTCCGAGCAACAACAGAGCGCGTGGCACACTGAGGCCCTTCTTTTAAAGAAGGCGGGTGGGGATCGAAACCACCCACTATGATTTCTGCTTATATCTATTTATTTATTAAGCTTACAACATCACACACAGTACAAAATCTACTAATTATTTTAGGAAATCTTACATCTGAAATGTGTGACAATTAATGTAAACATAAGTTTCCCAAAGAAAATTTAAATAGAAATTAAAAATTAATAAAAATACAATTAAAATACTTACATGCTTATACGGCCTCTTCTGACCGTGCACCGTCCTCGGATGCACTGGTGATCTCTTCTTCAGGAGAACAGCATCTTGCTCGCAATAGTCACCAATATGTGGTTCGTGTGTTCTTGAAGAAGCAGAAGGATCAGTACACGCAGTTAAAGGCTCACCAATTTCATCGGGGTATTCGTCATCGCAATCTGTACAAAAGTAATTCTGTTAGTTAATCACGACGACATTTCGTTAGTGCCTAGTCTATCATACATCACGCATCCAAGGCCCTCATACAAAATCGCACTATCACAATATTAGTTAACACTTCACTTTTAAAAACCACCGAATTAAAATAAAACAAAACGTACTCACAGTATGCGGCCTCAACACCAACCACTTGTCTTGTCAACGTCCAAGCAACAACAGAGCGCGTGGCACACTGAGGCCCTTCTTTTAAAGAAGGTGGGTGGGGATCGAAACCACCCACTATGATTTCTGCTTATATCTCTTTATTTATTGAGCTTACAACATCATACACAGTACAAAATCTACTAATTATTTTACGAAATCTTACATCTGAAATGTGTGACAATTAATGTAAACATAAGTTTCCCAAAGAAAATTTAAATAGAGATTAAAAATTTAAAAAAAATACAATAAAATACTTACATGCTTTTGCGGCCTCTCCTGACCGTGCACCGTCCTCGGATGCACTGGTGATCTCTTCTTCAGGAGAACGGCATCTTGCTCGCCATAGTCACCAATATGTGGTTCGTGTGTTCTTGAGGAAGCAGAAGGATCAGTACACGCAGCTAAGGGCACACCAATTTCATCGGGGTATTCGTCATCGCAATCTGTGCAAAAGTAATCCTGTTAGTTAATCACGACGACATTTCGTTAGTGCCTAGTCTATCATACATCACGCATCCAAGGCCCTCATACAAAATCGCACTATCACAATATTAGTTAACACTTCACTTTTAAAAACCACCGAATTAAAATAAAACAAAACGTACTCACAGTATGCGGCCTCAACACCAACCACTTGTCTTGTCAACGTCCGAGCAACAACAGAGCACGTGGCACACTGAGGCCCTTCTTTTATAGAAGGCGGGTGGGGATCGAAACCACCCACTATGATTTCTGCTTATATCTATTTATTTATTAAGCTTACAACATCACACACAGTACAAAATCTACTAATTATTTTAGGAAATCTTACATCTGAAATGTGTGACAATTAATGTAAACATAAGTTTCCCAAAGAAAATTTAAATAGAAATTAAAAATTAATAAAAATACAATTAAAATACTTACATGCTTATACGGCCTCTTCTGACCGTGCACCGTCCTCGGATGCACTGGTGATCTCTTCTTCAGGAGAACGGCATCTTGCTCGCCATAGTCACCAATATGTGGTTCGTGTGTTCTTGAGGAAGCAGAAGGATCAGTACACGCAGCTAAGGGCACACCAATTTCATCGGGGTATTCGTCATCGCAATCTGTGCAAAAGTAATCCTGTTAGTTAATCACGACGACATTTCGTTAGTGCCTAGTCTATCATACATCACGCATCCAAGGCCCTCATACAAAATCGCACTATCACAATATTAGTTAACACTTCACTTTTAAAAACCACCGAATTAAAATAAAACAAAACGTACTCACAGTATGCGGCCTCAACACCAACCACTTGTCTTGTCAACGTCCGAGCAACAACAGAGCACGTGGCACACTGAGGCCCTTCTTTTATAGAAGGCGGGTGGGGATCGAAACCACCCACTATGATTTCTGCTTATATCTATTTATTTATTAAGCTTACAACATCACACACAGTACAAAATCTACTAATTATTTTAGGAAATCTTACATCTGAAATGTGTGACAATTAATGTAAACATAAGTTTCCCAAAGAAAATTTAAATAGAAATTAAAAATTAATAAAAATACAATTAAAATACTTACATGCTTATACGGCCTCTTCTGACCGTGCACCGTCCTCGGATGCACTGGTGATCTCTTCTTCAGGAGAACGGCATCTTGCTCGCAATAGTCATCAATATGTGGTTCGTGTGTTCTTGAAGAAGCAGAAGGATCAGTACACGCAGTTAAAGGCTCACCAATTTCATCGGGGTATTCGTCATCGCAATCTGTATAAAAGTAATTCTGTTAGTTAATCACGACGACATTTCGTTAGTGCCTAGTCTATCATACATCACGCATCCAAGGCCCTCATACAAAATCGCACTATCACAATATTAGTTAACACTTCACTTTTAAAAACCACCGAATTAAAATAAAACAAAACGTACTCACAGTATGCGGCCTCAACACCAACCACTTGTCTTGTCAACGTCCGAGCAACAACAGAGCGCGTGGCACACTGAGGCCCTTCTTTTAAAGAAGGCGGGTGGGGATCGAAACCACCCACTATGATTTCTGCTTATATCTATTTATTTATTGAGCTTACAACATCACACACAGTACAAAATCTACTAATTATTTTACGAAATCTTACATCTGAAATGTGTGACAATTAATGTAAACATAAGTTTCCCAAAGAAAATTTAAATAGAGATTAAAAATTTAAAAAAAATACAATAAAATACTTACATGCTTATACGGCCTCTTCTGACCGTGCACCGTCCTCGGATGCACTGGTGATCTCTTCTACAGGAGAACGGCATCTTGCTCGCCATAGTCACCAATATGTGGTTCGTGTGTTCTTGAAGAAGCAGAAGGATCAGTACACGCAGTTAAAGGCTCACCAATTTCATCGGGGTATTCGTCATCGCAATCTGTGCAAAAGTAATCCTGTTAGTTAATCACGACGACATTTCGTTAGTGCCTAGTCTATCATTCATCACGCATCCAAGGCTCTCATACAAAATCGCACTATCACAATATTAGTTAACACTTCACTTTTAAAAACCACCGAATTAAAACAAAACGTACTCACAGTATGCGGCCTCAACACCAACCACTTGTCTTGTCAACGTCCGAGCAACAACAGAGCACGTGGCACATTGAGGCCCTTCTTTTATAGAAGGCGGGTGGGGATCGAAACCACCCACTATGATTTCTGCTTATATCTATTTATTTATTAAGCTTACAACATCACACACAGTACAAAATCTACTAATTATTTAACTAAATCTTACATCTGAAATGAGTGACAATTAATGTAAACATAAGTTTCCCAAAGAAAATTTAAATAGAAATTAAAAATTAATAAAAATACAATTAAAATACTTACATGCTTATACGGCCTCTTCTGACCGTGCACCGTCCTCGGATGCACTGGTGATCTCTTCTTCAGGAGAACGGCATCTTGCTCGCCATAGTCACCAATATGTGGTTCGTGTGTTCTTGAAGAAGCAGAAGGATCAGTACACGCAGTTAAAGGCTCACCAATTTCATCGGGGTATTCGTCATCGCAATCTGTGCAAAAGTAATCCTGTTAGTTAATCACGACGACATTTCGTTAGTGCCTTGTCTATCATACATCACGCATCCAAGGCCCTCATACAAAATCGCACTTTCACAATATTAGTTAACACTTCACTTTTAAAAACCACCGAATTAAAATAAAACAAAACGTACTCACAGTATGCGGCCTCAACACCAACCACTTGTCTTGTCAACGTCCGAGCAACAACAGAGCACGTGGCACACTGAGGCCCTTCTTTTATAGAAGGCGGGTGGGGATCGAAACCACCCACTATGATTTCTGCTTATATCTATTTATTTATTAAGCTTACAACATCACACACAGTACAAAATCTACTAATTATTTAACGAAATCTTACATCTGAAATGAGTGACAATTAATGTAAACATAAGTTTCCCAAAGAAAATTTAAATAGAAATTAAAAATTAATAAAAATACAATTAAAATACTTACATGCTTATACGGCCTCTTCTGACCGTGCACCGTCCTCGGATGCACTGGTGATCTCTTCTTCAGGAGAACGGCATCTTGCTCGCCATAGTCACCAATATGTGGTTCGTGTGTTCTTGAAGAAGCAGAAGGATCAGTACACGCAGTTAAAGGCTCACCAATTTCATCGGGGTATTCGTCATCGCAATCTGTGCAAAAGTAATCCTGTTAGTTAATCACGACGACATTTCGTAAGTGCCTAGTCTATCATACATCACGCATCCAAGGCCCTCATACAAAATCGCACTATCACAATATTAGTTAACACTTCACTTTTAAAAACCACCGAATTAAAATAAAACAAAACGTACTCACAGTATGCGGCCTCAACACCAACCACTTGTCTTGTCAACGTCCGAGCAACAACAGAGCGCGTGGCACACTGAGGCCCTTCTTTTAAAGAAGGCGGGTGGAGATCGAAACCACCCACTATGATTTCTGCTTATATCTATTTATTTATTGAGCTTACAACATCACACACAGTACAAAATCTACTAATTATTTAACGAAATCTTACATCTGAAATGAGTGACAATTAATGTAAACATAAGTTTCCCAAAGAAAATTTAAATAGAAATTAAAAATTAATAAAAATACAATTAAAATACTTACATGCTTATACGGCCTCTTCTGACCGTGCACCGTCCTCGGATGCACTGGTGATCTCTTCTTCAGGAGAACGGCATCTTGCTCGCCATAGTCACCAATATGTGGTTCGTGTGTTCTTGAAGAAGCAGAAGGATCAGTACACGCAGTTAAAGGCTCACCAATTTCATCGGGGTATTCGTCATCGCAATCTGTGCAAAAGTAATCCTGTTAGTTAATCACGACGACATTTCGTTAGTGCCTAGTCTATCATACATCACGCATCCAAGGCCCTCATACAAAATCGCACTATCACAATATTAGTTAACACTTCACTTTTAAAAACCACCGAATTAAAATAAAACAAAACGTACTCACAGTATGCGGCCTCAACACCAACCACTTGTCTTGTCAACGTCCGAGCAACAACAGAGCACGTGGCACACTGAGGCCCTTCTTTTATAGAAGGCGGGTGGGGATCGAAACCACCCACTATGATTTCTGCTTATATCTATTTATTTATTAAGCTTACAACATCACACACAGTACAAAATCTACTAATTATTTTAGGAAATCTTACATCTGAAATGTGTGACAATTAATGTAAACATAAGTTTCCCAAAGAAAATTTAAATAGAAATTAAAAATAAATAAAAATACAATTAAAATACTTACATGCTTATACGGCCTCTTCTGACCGTGCACCGTCCTCGGATGCACTGGTGATCTCTTCTTCAGGAGAACGGCATCTTGCTCGCCATAGTCACCAATATGTGGTTCGTGTGTTCTTGAAGAAGCAGAAGGATCAGTACACGCAGTTAAAGGCTCACCAATTTCATCGGGGTATTCGTCATCGCAATCTGTGCAAAAGTAATCCTGTTAGTTAATCACGACGACATTTCGTTAGTGCCTAGTCTATCATACATCACGCATCCAAGGCCCTCATACAAAATCGCACTATCACAATATTAGTTAACACTTCACTTTTAAAAACCACCGAATTAAAATAAAACAAAACGTACTCACAGTATGCGGCCTCAACACCAACCACTTGTCTTGTCAACGTCCGAGCAACAACAGAGCGCGTGGCACACTGAGGCCCTTCTTTTATAGAAGGCGCGTGGGGATCGAAACCACCCACTATGTTTTCTGCTTATATCTATTTATTTATTAAGCTTACAACATCACACACAGTACAAAATCTACTAATTATTTAACGAAATCTTACATCTGAAATGAGTGACAATTAATGTAAACATAAATTTCCCAAAGAAAATTTAAATAGAAATTAAAAATTAATAAAAATACAATTAAAATACTTACATGCTTATACGGCCTCTTCTGACCGTGCACCGTCCTCGGATGCACTGGTGATCTCTTCTTCAGGAGAACGGCATCTTGCTCGCCATAGTCACCAATATGTGGTTCGTGTGTTCTTGAAGAAGCAGAAGGATCAGTACACGCAGTTAAAGGCTCACCAATTTCATCGGGGTATTCGTCATCGCAATCTGTGCAAAAGTAATCCTGTTAGTTAATCACGACGACATTTCGTTAGTGCCTAGTCTATCATACATCACGCATCCAAGGCCCTCATACAAAATCGCACTATCACAATATTAGTTAACACTTCACTTTTAAAAACCACCGAATTAAAATAAAACAAAACGTACTCACAGTATGCGGCCTCAACACCAACCACTTGTCTTGTCAACGTCCGAGCAACAACAGAGCACGTGGCACACTGAGGCCCTTCTTTTATAGAAGGCGGGTGGGGATCGAAACCACCCACTATGATTTCTGCTTATATCTATTTATTTATTAAGCTTACAACATCACACACAGTACAATATCTACTAATTATTTTAGGAAATCTTACATCTGAAATGTGTGACAATTAATGTAAACATAAGTTTCCCAAAGAAAATTTAAATAGAAATTAAAAATTAATAAAAATACAATTAAAATACTTACATGCTTATACGGCCTCTTCTGACCGTGCACCGTCCTCGGATGCACTGGTGATCTCTTCTTCAGGAGAACGGCATCTTGCTCGCAATAGTCACCAATATGTGGTTCGTGTGTTCTTGAAGAAGCAGAAGGATCAGTACACGCAGTTAAAGGCTCACCAATTTCATCGGGGTATTCGTCATCGCAATCTGTACAAAAGTAATTCTGTTAGTTAATCACGACGACATTTCGTTAGTGCCTAGTCTATCATACATCACGCATCCAAGGCCCTCATACAAAATCGCACTATCACAATATTAGTTAACACTTCACTTTTATAAACCACCGAATTAAAATAAAACAAAACGTACTCACAGTATGCGGCCTCAACACCAACCACTTGTCTTGTCAACGTCCGAGCAACAACAGAGCACGTGGCACACTGAGGCCCTTCTTTTATAGAAGGCGGGTGGGGATCGAAACCACCCACTATGATTTCTGCTTATATCTATTTATTTATTAAGCTTACAACATCACACACAGTACAAAATCTACTAATTATTTAACGAAATCTTACATCTGAAATGAGTGACAATTAATGTAAACATAAGTTTCCCAAAGAAAATTTAAATAGAAATTAAAAATTAATTAAAATACAATTAAAATACTTACATGCTTATACGGCCTCTTCTGACCGTGCACCGTCCTCGGATGCACTGGTGATCTCTTCTTCAGGAGAACGGCATCTTGCTCGCCATAGTCACCAATATGTGGTTCGTGTGTTCTTGAAGAAGCAGAAGGATCAGTACACGCAGTTAAAGGCTCACCAATTTCATCGGGGTATTCGTCATCGCAATCTGTGCAAAAGTAATCCTGTTAGTTAATCACGACGACATTTCGTTAGTGCCTAGTCTATCATACATCACGCATCCAAGGCCCTCATACAAAATCGCACTATCACAATATTAGTTAACACTTCACTTTTAAAAACCACCGAATTAAAATAAAACAAAACGTACTCACAGTATGCGGCCTCAACACCAACCACTTGTCTTGTCAACGTCCGAGCAACAACAGAGCGCGTGGCACACTGAGGCCCTTCTTTTATAGAAGGCGCGTGGGGATCGAAACCACCCACTATGTTTTCTGCTTATATCTATTTATTTATTAAGCTTACAACATCACACACAGTACAAAATCTACTAATTATTTAACGAAATCTTACATCTGAAATGAGTGACAATTAATGTAAACATAAATTTCCCAAAGAAAATTTAAATAGAAATTAAAAATTAATAAAAATACAATTAAAATACTTACATGCTTATACGGCCTCTTCTGACCGTGCACCGTCCTCGGATGCACTGGTGATCTCTTCTTCAGGAGAACGGCATCTTGCTCGCCATAGTCACCAATATGTGGTTCGTGTGTTCTTGAAGAAGCAGAAGGATCAGTACACGCAGTTAAAGGCTCACCAATTTCATCGGGGTATTCGTCATCGCAATCTGTGCAAAAGTAATCCTGTTAGTTAATCACGACGACATTTCGTTAGTGCCTAGTCTATCATACATCACGCATCCAAGGCCCTCATACAAAATCGCACTATCACAATATTAGTTAACACTTCACTTTTAAAAACCACCGAATTAAAATAAAACAAAACGTACTCACAGTATGCGGCCTCAACACCAACCACTTGTCTTGTCAACGTCCGAGCAACAACAGAGCACGTGGCACACTGAGGCCCTTCTTTTATAGAAGGCGGGTGGGGATCGAAACCACCCACTATGATTTCTGCTTATATCTATTTATTTATTAAGCTTACAACATCACACACAGTACAATATCTACTAATTATTTTAGGAAATCTTACATCTGAAATGTGTGACAATTAATGTAAACATAAGTTTCCCAAAGAAAATTTAAATAGAAATTAAAAATTAATAAAAATACAATTAAAATACTTACATGCTTATACGGCCTCTTCTGACCGTGCACCGTCCTCGGATGCACTGGTGATCTCTTCTTCAGGAGAACGGCATCTTGCTCGCAATAGTCACCAATATGTGGTTCGTGTGTTCTTGAAGAAGCAGAAGGATCAGTACACGCAGTTAAAGGCTCACCAATTTCATCGGGGTATTCGTCATCGCAATCTGTACAAAAGTAATTCTGTTAGTTAATCACGACGACATTTCGTTAGTGCCTAGTCTATCATACATCACGCATCCAAGGCCCTCATACAAAATCGCACTATCACAATATTAGTTAACACTTCACTTTTATAAACCACCGAATTAAAATAAAACAAAACGTACTCACAGTATGCGGCCTCAACACCAACCACTTGTCTTGTCAACGTCCGAGCAACAACAGAGCACGTGGCACACTGAGGCCCTTCTTTTATAGAAGGCGGGTGGGGATCGAAACCACCCACTATGATTTCTGCTTATATCTATTTATTTATTAAGCTTACAACATCACACACAGTACAAAATCTACTAATTATTTAACGAAATCTTACATCTGAAATGAGTGACAATTAATGTAAACATAAGTTTCCCAAAGAAAATTTAAATAGAAATTAAAAATTAATTAAAATACAATTAAAATACTTACATGCTTATACGGCCTCTTCTGACCGTGCACCGTCCTCGGATGCACTGGTGATCTCTTCTTCAGGAGAACGGCATCTTGCTCGCCATAGTCACCAATATGTGGTTCGTGTGTTCTTGAAGAAGCAGAAGGATCAGTACACGCAGTTAAAGGCTCACCAATTTCATCGGGGTATTCGTCATCGCAATCTGTGCAAAAGTAATCCTGTTAGTTAATCACGACGACATTTCGTTAGTGCCTAGTCTATCATACATCACGCATCCAAGGCCCTCATACAAAATCGCACTATCACAATATTAGTTAACACTTCACTTTTAAAAACCACCGAATTAAAATAAAACAAAACGTACTCACAGTATGCGGCCTCAACACCAACCACTTGTCTTGTCAACGTCCGAGCAACAACAGAGCGCGTGGCACACTGAGGCCCTTCTTTTAAAGAAGGCGGGTGGGGATCGAAACCACCCACTATGATTTCTGCTTATATCTCTTTATTTATTGAACTTACAACATCACACACAGTACAAAATCTACTAATTATTTAACGAAATCTTACATCTGAAATGAGTAACAATTAATGTAAACATAAGTTTCCCAAAGAAAATTTAAATGGAAATTAAAAATTAATAAAAATACAATTAAAATACTTACATGCTTATACGGCCTCTTCTGACCGTGCACCGTCCTCGGATGCACTGGTGATCTCTTCTTCAGGAGAACGGCATCTTGCTCGCCATAGTCACCAATATGTGGTTCGTGTGTTCTTGAAGAAGCAGAAGGATCAGTACACGCAGTTAAAGGCTCACCAATTTCATCGGGGTATTCGTCATCGCAATCTGTGCAAAAGTAATCCTGTTAGTTAATCACGACGACATTTCGTTAGTGCCTAGTCTATCATACATCACGCATCCAAGGCCCTCATACAAAATCGCACTATCACAATATTAGTTAACACTTCACTTTTAAAAACCACCGAATTAAAATAAAACAAAACGTACTCACAGTATGCGGCCTCAACACCAACCACTTGTCTTGTCAACGTCCGAGCAACAACAGAGCACGTGGCACACTGAGGCCCTTCTTTTATAGAAGGCGGGTGGGGATCGAAACCACCCACTATGATTTCTGCTTATATCTATTTATTTATTAAGCTTACAACATCACACACAGTACAATATCTACTAATTATTTTAGGAAATCTTACATCTGAAATGTGTGACAATTAATGTAAACATAAGTTTCCCAAAGAAAATTTAAATAGAAATTAAAAATTAATAAAAATACAATTAAAATACTTACATGCTTATACGGCCTCTTCTGACCGTGCACCGTCCTCGGATGCACTGGTGATCTCTTCTTCAGGAGAACGGCATCTTGCTCGCAATAGTCACCAATATGTGGTTCGTGTGTTCTTGAAGAAGCAGAAGGATCAGTACACGCAGTTAAAGGCTCACCAATTTCATCGGGGTATTCGTCATCGCAATCTGTACAAAAGTAATTCTGTTAGTTAATCACGACGACATTTCGTTAGTGCCTAGTCTATCATACATCACGCATCCAAGGCCCTCATACAAAATCGCACTATCACAATATTAGTTAACACTTCACTTTTATAAACCACCGAATTAAAATAAAACAAAACGTACTCACAGTATGCGGCCTCAACACCAACCACTTGTCTTGTCAACGTCCGAGCAACAACAGAGCACGTGGCACACTGAGGCCCTTCTTTTATAGAAGGCGGGTGGGGATCGAAACCACCCACTATGATTTCTGCTTATATCTATTTATTTATTAAGCTTACAACATCACACACAGTACAAAATCTACTAATTATTTAACGAAATCTTACATCTGAAATGAGTGACAATTAATGTAAACATAAGTTTCCCAAAGAAAATTTAAATAGAAATTAAAAATTAATTAAAATACAATTAAAATACTTACATGCTTATACGGCCTCTTCTGACCGTGCACCGTCCTCGGATGCACTGGTGATCTCTTCTTCAGGAGAACGGCATCTTGCTCGCCATAGTCACCAATATGTGGTTCGTGTGTTCTTGAAGAAGCAGAAGGATCAGTACACGCAGTTAAAGGCTCACCAATTTCATCGGGGTATTCGTCATCGCAATCTGTGCAAAAGTAATCCTGTTAGTTAATCACGACGACATTTCGTTAGTGCCTAGTCTATCATACATCACGCATCCAAGGCCCTCATACAAAATCGCACTATCACAATATTAGTTAACACTTCACTTTTAAAAACCACCGAATTAAAATAAAACAAAACGTACTCACAGTATGCGGCCTCAACACCAACCACTTGTCTTGTCAACGTCCGAGCAACAACAGACCGCGTGGCACACTGAGGCCCTTCTTTTAAAGAAGGCGGGTGGGGATCGAAACCACCCACTATGATTTCTGCTTATATCTCTTTATTTATTGAACTTACAACATCACACACAGTACAAAATCTACTAATTATTTAACGAAATCTTACATCTGAAATGAGTAACAATTAATGTAAACATAAGTTTCCCAAAGAAAATTTAAATAGAAATTAAAAATTAATAAAAATACAATTAAAATACTTACATGCTTATACGGCCTCTTCTGACCGTGCACCGTCCTCGGATGCACTGGTGATCTCTTCTTCAGGAGAACGGCATCTTGCTCGCCATAGTCACCAATATGTGGTTCGTGTGTTCTTGAAGAAGCAGAAGGATCAGTACACGCAGTTAAAGGCTCACCAATTTCATCGGGGTATTCGTCATCGCAATCTGTGCAAAAGTAATCCTGTTAGTTAATCACGACGACATTTCGTTAGTGCCTAGTCTATCATACATCACGCATCCAAGGCCCTCATACAAAATCGCACTATCACAATATTAGTTAACACTTCACTTTTAAAAACCACCGAATTAAAATAAAACAAAACGTACTCACAGTATGCGGCCTCAACACCAACCACTTGTCTTGTCAACGTCCGAGCAACAACAGAGCACGTGGCACACTGAGGCCCTTCTTTTATAGAAGGCGGGTGGGGATCGAAACCACCCACTATGATTTCTGCTTATATCTATTTATTTATTAAGCTTACAACATCACACACAGTACAATATCTACTAATTATTTTAGGAAATCTTACATCTGAAATGTGTGACAATTAATGTAAACATAAGTTTCCCAAAGAAAATTTAAATAGAAATTAAAAATTAATAAAAATACAATTAAAATACTTACATGCTTATACGGCCTCTTCTGACCGTGCACCGTCCTCGGATGCACTGGTGATCTCTTCTTCAGGAGAACGGCATCTTGCTCGCAATAGTCACCAATATGTGGTTCGTGTGTTCTTGAAGAAGCAGAAGGATCAGTACACGCAGTTAAAGGCTCACCAATTTCATCGGGGTATTCGTCATCGCAATCTGTACAAAAGTAATTCTGTTAGTTAATCACGACGACATTTCGTTAGTGCCTAGTCTATCATACATCACGCATCCAAGGCCCTCATACAAAATCGCACTATCACAATATTAGTTAACACTTCACTTTTATAAACCACCGAATTAAAATAAAACAAAACGTACTCACAGTATGCGGCCTCAACACCAACCACTTGTCTTGTCAACGTCCGAGCAACAACAGAGCGCGTGGCACACTGAGGCCCTTCTTTTATAGAAGGCGCGTGGGGATCGAAACCACCCACTATGTTTTCTGCTTATATCTATTTATTTATTAAGCTTACAACATCACACACAGTACAAAATCTACTAATTATTTAACGAAATCTTACATCTGAAATGAGTGACAATTAATGTAAACATAAATTTCCCAAAGAAAATTTAAATAGAAATTAAAAATTAATAAAAATACAATTAAAATACTTACATGCTTATACGGCCTCTTCTGACCGTGCACCGTCCTCGGATGCACTGGTGATCTCTTCTTCAGGAGAACGGCATCTTGCTCGCCATAGTCACCAATATGTGGTTCGTGTGTTCTTGAAGAAGCAGAAGGATCAGTACACGCAGTTAAAGGCTCACCAATTTCATCGGGGTATTCGTCATCGCAATCTGTGCAAAAGTAATCCTGTTAGTTAATCACGACGACATTTCGTTAGTGCCTAGTCTATCATACATCACGCATCCAAGGCCCTCATACAAAATCGCACTATCACAATATTAGTTAACACTTCACTTTTAAAAACCACCGAATTAAAATAAAACAAAACGTACTCACAGTATGCGGCCTCAACACCAACCACTTGTCTTGTCAACGTCCGAGCAACAACAGAGCACGTGGCACACTGAGGCCCTTCTTTTATAGAAGGCGGGTGGGGATCGAAACCACCCACTATGATTTCTGCTTATATCTATTTATTTATTAAGCTTACAACATCACACACAGTACAATATCTACTAATTATTTTAGGAAATCTTACATCTGAAATGTGTGACAATTAATGTAAACATAAGTTTCCCAAAGAAAATTTAAATAGAAATTAAAAATTAATAAAAATACAATTAAAATACTTACATGCTTATACGGCCTCTTCTGACCGTGCACCGTCCTCGGATGCACTGGTGATCTCTTCTTCAGGAGAACGGCATCTTGCTCGCAATAGTCACCAATATGTGGTTCGTGTGTTCTTGAAGAAGCAGAAGGATCAGTACACGCAGTTAAAGGCTCACCAATTTCATCGGGGTATTCGTCATCGCAATCTGTACAAAAGTAATTCTGTTAGTTAATCACGACGACATTTCGTTAGTGCCTAGTCTATCATACATCACGCATCCAAGGCCCTCATACAAAATCGCACTATCACAATATTAGTTAACACTTCACTTTTATAAACCACCGAATTAAAATAAAACAAAACGTACTCACAGTATGCGGCCTCAACACCAACCACTTGTCTTGTCAACGTCCGAGCAACAACAGAGCACGTGGCACACTGAGGCCCTTCTTTTATAGAAGGCGGGTGGGGATCGAAACCACCCACTATGATTTCTGCTTATATCTATTTATTTATTAAGCTTACAACATCACACACAGTACAAAATCTACTAATTATTTAACGAAATCTTACATCTGAAATGAGTGACAATTAATGTAAACATAAGTTTCCCAAAGAAAATTTAAATAGAAATTAAAAATTAATTAAAATACAATTAAAATACTTACATGCTTATACGGCCTCTTCTGACCGTGCACCGTCCTCGGATGCACTGGTGATCTCTTCTTCAGGAGAACGGCATCTTGCTCGCCATAGTCACCAATATGTGGTTCGTGTGTTCTTGAAGAAGCAGAAGGATCAGTACACGCAGTTAAAGGCTCACCAATTTCATCGGGGTATTCGTCATCGCAATCTGTGCAAAAGTAATCCTGTTAGTTAATCACGACGACATTTCGTTAGTGCCTAGTCTATCATACATCACGCATCCAAGGCCCTCATACAAAATCGCACTATCACAATATTAGTTAACACTTCACTTTTAAAAACCACCGAATTAAAATAAAACAAAACGTACTCACAGTATGCGGCCTCAACACCAACCACTTGTCTTGTCAACGTCCGAGCAACAACAGAGCGCGTGGCACACTGAGGCCCTTCTTTTAAAGAAGGCGGGTGGGGATCGAAACCACCCACTATGATTTCTGCTTATATCTCTTTATTTATTGAACTTACAACATCACACACAGTACAAAATCTACTAATTATTTAACGAAATCTTACATCTGAAATGAGTAACAATTAATGTAAACATAAGTTTCCCAAAGAAAATTTAAATGGAAATTAAAAATTAATAAAAATACAATTAAAATACTTACATGCTTATACGGCCTCTTCTGACCGTGCACCGTCCTCGGATGCACTGGTGATCTCTTCTTCAGGAGAACGGCATCTTGCTCGCCATAGTCACCAATATGTGGTTCGTGTGTTCTTGAAGAAGCAGAAGGATCAGTACACGCAGTTAAAGGCTCACCAATTTCATCGGGGTATTCGTCATCGCAATCTGTGCAAAAGTAATCCTGTTAGTTAATCACGACGACATTTCGTTAGTGCCTAGTCTATCATACATCACGCATCCAAGGCCCTCATACAAAATCGCACTATCACAATATTAGTTAACACTTCACTTTTAAAAACCACCGAATTAAAATAAAACAAAACGTACTCACAGTATGCGGCCTCAACACCAACCACTTGTCTTGTCAACGTCCGAGCAACAACAGAGCACGTGGCACACTGAGGCCCTTCTTTTATAGAAGGCGGGTGGGGATCGAAACCACCCACTATGATTTCTGCTTATATCTATTTATTTATTAAGCTTACAACATCACACACAGTACAATATCTACTAATTATTTTAGGAAATCTTACATCTGAAATGTGTGACAATTAATGTAAACATAAGTTTCCCAAAGAAAATTTAAATAGAAATTAAAAATTAATAAAAATACAATTAAAATACTTACATGCTTATACGGCCTCTTCTGACCGTGCACCGTCCTCGGATGCACTGGTGATCTCTTCTTCAGGAGAACGGCATCTTGCTCGCAATAGTCACCAATATGTGGTTCGTGTGTTCTTGAAGAAGCAGAAGGATCAGTACACGCAGTTAAAGGCTCACCAATTTCATCGGGGTATTCGTCATCGCAATCTGTACAAAAGTAATTCTGTTAGTTAATCACGACGACATTTCGTTAGTGCCTAGTCTATCATACATCACGCATCCAAGGCCCTCATACAAAATCGCACTATCACAATATTAGTTAACACTTCACTTTTATAAACCACCGAATTAAAATAAAACAAAACGTACTCACAGTATGCGGCCTCAACACCAACCACTTGTCTTGTCAACGTCCGAGCAACAACAGAGCACGTGGCACACTGAGGCCCTTCTTTTATAGAAGGCGGGTGGGGATCGAAACCACCCACTATGATTTCTGCTTATATCTATTTATTTATTAAGCTTACAACATCACACACAGTACAAAATCTACTAATTATTTAACGAAATCTTACATCTGAAATGAGTGACAATTAATGTAAACATAAGTTTCCCAAAGAAAATTTAAATAGAAATTAAAAATTAATTAAAATACAATTAAAATACTTACATGCTTATACGGCCTCTTCTGACCGTGCACCGTCCTCGGATGCACTGGTGATCTCTTCTTCAGGAGAACGGCATCTTGCTCGCCATAGTCACCAATATGTGGTTCGTGTGTTCTTGAAGAAGCAGAAGGATCAGTACACGCAGTTAAAGGCTCACCAATTTCATCGGGGTATTCGTCATCGCAATCTGTGCAAAAGTAATCCTGTTAGTTAATCACGACGACATTTCGTTAGTGCCTAGTCTATCATACATCACGCATCCAAGGCCCTCATACAAAATCGCACTATCACAATATTAGTTAACACTTCACTTTTAAAAACCACCGAATTAAAATAAAACAAAACGTACTCACAGTATGCGGCCTCAACACCAACCACTTGTCTTGTCAACGTCCGAGCAACAACAGACCGCGTGGCACACTGAGGCCCTTCTTTTAAAGAAGGCGGGTGGGGATCGAAACCACCCACTATGATTTCTGCTTATATCTCTTTATTTATTGAACTTACAACATCACACACAGTACAAAATCTACTAATTATTTAACGAAATCTTACATCTGAAATGAGTAACAATTAATGTAAACATAAGTTTCCCAAAGAAAATTTAAATAGAAATTAAAAATTAATAAAAATACAATTAAAATACTTACATGCTTATACGGCCTCTTCTGACCGTGCACCGTCCTCGGATGCACTGGTGATCTCTTCTTCAGGAGAACGGCATCTTGCTCGCCATAGTCACCAATATGTGGTTCGTGTGTTCTTGAAGAAGCAGAAGGATCAGTACACGCAGTTAAAGGCTCACCAATTTCATCGGGGTATTCGTCATCGCAATCTGTGCAAAAGTAATCCTGTTAGTTAATCACGACGACATTTCGTTAGTGCCTAGTCTATCATACATCACGCATCCAAGGCCCTCATACAAAATCGCACTATCACAATATTAGTTAACACTTCACTTTTAAAAACCACCGAATTAAAATAAAACAAAACGTACTCACAGTATGCGGCCTCAACACCAACCACTTGTCTTGTCAACGTCCGAGCAACAACAGAGCACGTGGCACACTGAGGCCCTTCTTTTATAGAAGGCGGGTGGGGATCGAAACCACCCACTATGATTTCTGCTTATATCTATTTATTTATTAAGCTTACAACATCACACACAGTACAATATCTACTAATTATTTTAGGAAATCTTACATCTGAAATGTGTGACAATTAATGTAAACATAAGTTTCCCAAAGAAAATTTAAATAGAAATTAAAAATTAATAAAAATACAATTAAAATACTTACATGCTTATACGGCCTCTTCTGACCGTGCACCGTCCTCGGATGCACTGGTGATCTCTTCTTCAGGAGAACGGCATCTTGCTCGCAATAGTCACCAATATGTGGTTCGTGTGTTCTTGAAGAAGCAGAAGGATCAGTACACGCAGTTAAAGGCTCACCAATTTCATCGGGGTATTCGTCATCGCAATCTGTACAAAAGTAATTCTGTTAGTTAATCACGACGACATTTCGTTAGTGCCTAGTCTATCATACATCACGCATCCAAGGCCCTCATACAAAATCGCACTATCACAATATTAGTTAACACTTCACTTTTATAAACCACCGAATTAAAATAAAACAAAACGTACTCACAGTATGCGGCCTCAACACCAACCACTTGTCTTGTCAACGTCCGAGCAACAACAGAGCGCGTGGCACACTGAGGCCCTTCTTTTATAGAAGGCGCGTGGGGATCGAAACCACCCACTATGTTTTCTGCTTATATCTATTTATTTATTAAGCTTACAACATCACACACAGTACAAAATCTACTAATTATTTAACGAAATCTTACATCTGAAATGAGTGACAATTAATGTAAACATAAATTTCCCAAAGAAAATTTAAATAGAAATTAAAAATTAATAAAAATACAATTAAAATACTTACATGCTTATACGGCCTCTTCTGACCGTGCACCGTCCTCGGATGCACTGGTGATCTCTTCTTCAGGAGAACGGCATCTTGCTCGCCATAGTCACCAATATGTGGTTCGTGTGTTCTTGAAGAAGCAGAAGGATCAGTACACGCAGTTAAAGGCTCACCAATTTCATCGGGGTATTCGTCATCGCAATCTGTGCAAAAGTAATCCTGTTAGTTAATCACGACGACATTTCGTTAGTGCCTAGTCTATCATACATCACGCATCCAAGGCCCTCATACAAAATCGCACTATCACAATATTAGTTAACACTTCACTTTTAAAAACCACCGAATTAAAATAAAACAAAACGTACTCACAGTATGCGGCCTCAACACCAACCACTTGTCTTGTCAACGTCCGAGCAACAACAGAGCACGTGGCACACTGAGGCCCTTCTTTTATAGAAGGCGGGTGGGGATCGAAACCACCCACTATGATTTCTGCTTATATCTATTTATTTATTAAGCTTACAACATCACACACAGTACAATATCTACTAATTATTTTAGGAAATCTTACATCTGAAATGTGTGACAATTAATGTAAACATAAGTTTCCCAAAGAAAATTTAAATAGAAATTAAAAATTAATAAAAATACAATTAAAATACTTACATGCTTATACGGCCTCTTCTGACCGTGCACCGTCCTCGGATGCACTGGTGATCTCTTCTTCAGGAGAACGGCATCTTGCTCGCAATAGTCACCAATATGTGGTTCGTGTGTTCTTGAAGAAGCAGAAGGATCAGTACACGCAGTTAAAGGCTCACCAATTTCATCGGGGTATTCGTCATCGCAATCTGTACAAAAGTAATTCTGTTAGTTAATCACGACGACATTTCGTTAGTGCCTAGTCTATCATACATCACGCATCCAAGGCCCTCATACAAAATCGCACTATCACAATATTAGTTAACACTTCACTTTTATAAACCACCGAATTAAAATAAAACAAAACGTACTCACAGTATGCGGCCTCAACACCAACCACTTGTCTTGTCAACGTCCGAGCAACAACAGAGCACGTGGCACACTGAGGCCCTTCTTTTATAGAAGGCGGGTGGGGATCGAAACCACCCACTATGATTTCTGCTTATATCTATTTATTTATTAAGCTTACAACATCACACACAGTACAAAATCTACTAATTATTTAACGAAATCTTACATCTGAAATGAGTGACAATTAATGTAAACATAAGTTTCCCAAAGAAAATTTAAATAGAAATTAAAAATTAATTAAAATACAATTAAAATACTTACATGCTTATACGGCCTCTTCTGACCGTGCACCGTCCTCGGATGCACTGGTGATCTCTTCTTCAGGAGAACGGCATCTTGCTCGCCATAGTCACCAATATGTGGTTCGTGTGTTCTTGAAGAAGCAGAAGGATCAGTACACGCAGTTAAAGGCTCACCAATTTCATCGGGGTATTCGTCATCGCAATCTGTGCAAAAGTAATCCTGTTAGTTAATCACGACGACATTTCGTTAGTGCCTAGTCTATCATACATCACGCATCCAAGGCCCTCATACAAAATCGCACTATCACAATATTAGTTAACACTTCACTTTTAAAAACCACCGAATTAAAATAAAACAAAACGTACTCACAGTATGCGGCCTCAACACCAACCACTTGTCTTGTCAACGTCCGAGCAACAACAGAGCGCGTGGCACACTGAGGCCCTTCTTTTAAAGAAGGCGGGTGGGGATCGAAACCACCCACTATGATTTCTGCTTATATCTCTTTATTTATTGAACTTACAACATCACACACAGTACAAAATCTACTAATTATTTAACGAAATCTTACATCTGAAATGAGTAACAATTAATGTAAACATAAGTTTCCCAAAGAAAATTTAAATGGAAATTAAAAATTAATAAAAATACAATTAAAATACTTACATGCTTATACGGCCTCTTCTGACCGTGCACCGTCCTCGGATGCACTGGTGATCTCTTCTTCAGGAGAACGGCATCTTGCTCGCCATAGTCACCAATATGTGGTTCGTGTGTTCTTGAAGAAGCAGAAGGATCAGTACACGCAGTTAAAGGCTCACCAATTTCATCGGGGTATTCGTCATCGCAATCTGTGCAAAAGTAATCCTGTTAGTTAATCACGACGACATTTCGTTAGTGCCTAGTCTATCATACATCACGCATCCAAGGCCCTCATACAAAATCGCACTATCACAATATTAGTTAACACTTCACTTTTAAAAACCACCGAATTAAAATAAAACAAAACGTACTCACAGTATGCGGCCTCAACACCAACCACTTGTCTTGTCAACGTCCGAGCAACAACAGAGCACGTGGCACACTGAGGCCCTTCTTTTATAGAAGGCGGGTGGGGATCGAAACCACCCACTATGATTTCTGCTTATATCTATTTATTTATTAAGCTTACAACATCACACACAGTACAATATCTACTAATTATTTTAGGAAATCTTACATCTGAAATGTGTGACAATTAATGTAAACATAAGTTTCCCAAAGAAAATTTAAATAGAAATTAAAAATTAATAAAAATACAATTAAAATACTTACATGCTTATACGGCCTCTTCTGACCGTGCACCGTCCTCGGATGCACTGGTGATCTCTTCTTCAGGAGAACGGCATCTTGCTCGCAATAGTCACCAATATGTGGTTCGTGTGTTCTTGAAGAAGCAGAAGGATCAGTACACGCAGTTAAAGGCTCACCAATTTCATCGGGGTATTCGTCATCGCAATCTGTACAAAAGTAATTCTGTTAGTTAATCACGACGACATTTCGTTAGTGCCTAGTCTATCATACATCACGCATCCAAGGCCCTCATACAAAATCGCACTATCACAATATTAGTTAACACTTCACTTTTATAAACCACCGAATTAAAATAAAACAAAACGTACTCACAGTATGCGGCCTCAACACCAACCACTTGTCTTGTCAACGTCCGAGCAACAACAGAGCACGTGGCACACTGAGGCCCTTCTTTTATAGAAGGCGGGTGGGGATCGAAACCACCCACTATGATTTCTGCTTATATCTATTTATTTATTAAGCTTACAACATCACACACAGTACAAAATCTACTAATTATTTAACGAAATCTTACATCTGAAATGAGTGACAATTAATGTAAACATAAGTTTCCCAAAGAAAATTTAAATAGAAATTAAAAATTAATTAAAATACAATTAAAATACTTACATGCTTATACGGCCTCTTCTGACCGTGCACCGTCCTCGGATGCACTGGTGATCTCTTCTTCAGGAGAACGGCATCTTGCTCGCCATAGTCACCAATATGTGGTTCGTGTGTTCTTGAAGAAGCAGAAGGATCAGTACACGCAGTTAAAGGCTCACCAATTTCATCGGGGTATTCGTCATCGCAATCTGTGCAAAAGTAATCCTGTTAGTTAATCACGACGACATTTCGTTAGTGCCTAGTCTATCATACATCACGCATCCAAGGCCCTCATACAAAATCGCACTATCACAATATTAGTTAACACTTCACTTTTAAAAACCACCGAATTAAAATAAAACAAAACGTACTCACAGTATGCGGCCTCAACACCAACCACTTGTCTTGTCAACGTCCGAGCAACAACAGACCGCGTGGCACACTGAGGCCCTTCTTTTAAAGAAGGCGGGTGGGGATCGAAACCACCCACTATGATTTCTGCTTATATCTCTTTATTTATTGAACTTACAACATCACACACAGTACAAAATCTACTAATTATTTAACGAAATCTTACATCTGAAATGAGTAACAATTAATGTAAACATAAGTTTCCCAAAGAAAATTTAAATAGAAATTAAAAATTAATAAAAATACAATTAAAATACTTACATGCTTATACGGCCTCTTCTGACCGTGCACCGTCCTCGGATGCACTGGTGATCTCTTCTTCAGGAGAACGGCATCTTGCTCGCCATAGTCACCAATATGTGGTTCGTGTGTTCTTGAAGAAGCAGAAGGATCAGTACACGCAGTTAAAGGCTCACCAATTTCATCGGGGTATTCGTCATCGCAATCTGTGCAAAAGTAATCCTGTTAGTTAATCACGACGACATTTCGTTAGTGCCTAGTCTATCATACATCACGCATCCAAGGCCCTCATACAAAATCGCACTATCACAATATTAGTTAACACTTCACTTTTAAAAACCACCGAATTAAAATAAAACAAAACGTACTCACAGTATGCGGCCTCAACACCAACCACTTGTCTTGTCAACGTCCGAGCAACAACAGAGCACGTGGCACACTGAGGCCCTTCTTTTATAGAAGGCGGGTGGGGATCGAAACCACCCACTATGATTTCTGCTTATATCTATTTATTTATTAAGCTTACAACATCACACACAGTACAATATCTACTAATTATTTTAGGAAATCTTACATCTGAAATGTGTGACAATTAATGTAAACATAAGTTTCCCAAAGAAAATTTAAATAGAAATTAAAAATTAATAAAAATACAATTAAAATACTTACATGCTTATACGGCCTCTTCTGACCGTGCACCGTCCTCGGATGCACTGGTGATCTCTTCTTCAGGAGAACGGCATCTTGCTCGCAATAGTCACCAATATGTGGTTCGTGTGTTCTTGAAGAAGCAGAAGGATCAGTACACGCAGTTAAAGGCTCACCAATTTCATCGGGGTATTCGTCATCGCAATCTGTACAAAAGTAATTCTGTTAGTTAATCACGACGACATTTCGTTAGTGCCTAGTCTATCATACATCACGCATCCAAGGCCCTCATACAAAATCGCACTATCACAATATTAGTTAACACTTCACTTTTATAAACCACCGAATTAAAATAAAACAAAACGTACTCACAGTATGCGGCCTCAACACCAACCACTTGTCTTGTCAACGTCCGAGCAACAACAGAGCACGTGGCACACTGAGGCCCTTCTTTTATAGAAGGCGGGTGGGGATCGAAACCACCCACTATGATTTCTGCTTATATCTATTTATTTATTAAGCTTACAACATCACACACAGTACAAAATCTACTAATTATTTAACGAAATCTTACATCTGAAATGAGTGACAATTAATGTAAACATAAGTTTCCCAAAGAAAATTTAAATAGAAATTAAAAATTAATAAAAATACAATTAAAATACTTACATGCTTATACGGCCTCTTCTGACCGTGCACCGTCCTCGGATGCACTGGTGATCTCTTCTTCAGGAGAACGGCATCTTGCTCGCCATAGTCACCAATATGTGGTTCGTGTGTTCTTGAAGAAGCAGAAGGATCAGTACACGCAGTTAAAGGCTCACCAATTTCATCGGGGTATTCGTCATCGCAATCTGTGCAAAAGTAATCCTGTTAGTTAATCACGACGACATTTCGTTAGTGCCTAGTCTATCATACATCACGCATCCAAGGCCCTCATACAAAATCGCACTATCACAATATTAGTTAACACTTCACTTTTAAAAACCACCGAATTAAAATAAAACAAAACGTACTCACAGTATGCGGCCTCAACACCAACCACTTGTCTTGTCAACGTCCGAGCAACAACAGAGCGCGTGGCACACTGAGGCCCTTCTTTTAAAGAAGGCGGGTGGGGATCGAAACCACCCACTATGATTTCTGCTTATATCTCTTTATTTATTGAACTTACAACATCACACACAGTACAAAATCTACTAATTATTTAACGAAATCTTACATCTGAAATGAGTAACAATTAATGTAAACATAAGTTTCCCAAAGAAAATTTAAATAGAAATTAAAAATTAATAAAAATACAATTAAAATACTTACATGCTTATACGGCCTCTTCTGACCGTGCACCGTCCTCGGATGCACTGGTGATCTCTTCTTCAGGAGAACGGCATCTTGCTCGCCATAGTCACCAATATTTGGTTCGTGTGTTCTTGAAGAAGCAGAAGGATCAGTACACGCAGTTAAAGGCTCACCAATTTCATCGGGGTATTCGTCATCGCAATCTGTGCAAAAGTAATCCTGTTAGTTAATCACGACGACATTTCGTTAGTGCCTAGTCTATCATACATCACGCATCCAAGGCCCTCATACAAAATCGCACTATCACAATATTAGTTAACACTTCACTTTTAAAAACCACCGAATTAAAATAAAACAAAACGTACTCACAGTATGCGGCCTCAACACCAACCACTTGTCTTGTCAACGTCCGAGCAACAACAGAGCACGTGGCACACTGAGGCCCTTCTTTTATAGAAGGCGGGTGGGGATCGAAACCACCCACTATGATTTCTGCTTATATCTATTTATTTATTAAGCTTACAACATCACACACAGTACAATATCTACTAATTATTTAACGAAATCTTACATCTGAAATGAGTGACAATTAATGTAAACATAAGTTTCCCAAAGAAAATTTAAATAGAAATTAAAAATTAATAAAAATACAATTAAAATACTTACATGCTTATACGGCCTCTTCTGACCGTGCACCGTCCTCGGATGCACTGGTGATCTCTTCTTCAGGAGAACGGCATCTTGCTCGCCATAGTCACCAATATGTGGTTCGTGTGTTCTTGAAGAAGCAGAAGGATCAGTACACGCAGTTAAAGGCTCACCAATTTCATCGGGGTATTCGTCATCGCAATCTGTGCAAAAGTAATCCTGTTAGTTAATCACGACGACATTTCGTTAGTGCCTAGTCTATCATACATCACGCATCCAAGGCCCTCATACAAAATCGCACTATCACAATATTAGTTAACACTTCACTTTTATAAACCACCGAATTAAAATAAAACAAAACGTACTCACAGTATGCGGCCTCAACACCAACCACTTGTCTTGTCAACGTCCGAGCAACAACAGAGCACGTGGCACACTGAGGCCCTTCTTTTATAGAAGGCGGGTGGGGATCGAAACCACCCACTATGATTTCTGCTTATATCTATTTATTTATTAAGCTTACAACATCACACACAGTACAAAATCTACTAATTATTTAACGAAATCTTACATCTGAAATGAGTGACAATTAATGTAAACATAAGTTTCCCAAAGAAAATTTAAATAGAAATTAAAAATTAATAAAAATACAATTAAAATACTTACATGCTTATACGGCCTCTTCTGACCGTGCACCGTCCTCGGATGCACTGGTGATCTCTTCTTCAGGAGAACGGCATCTTGCTCGCCATAGTCACCAATATGTGGTTCGTGTGTTCTTGAAGAAGCAGAAGGATCAGTACACGCAGTTAAAGGCTCACCAATTTCATCGGGGTATTCGTCATCGCAATCTGTGCAAAAGTAATCCTGTTAGTTAATCACGACGACATTTCGTTAGTGCCTAGTCTATCATACATCACGCATCCAAGGCCCTCATACAAAATCGCACTATCACAATATTAGTTAACACTTCACTTTTATAAACCACCGAATTAAAATAAAACAAAACGTACTCACAGTATGCGGCCTCAACACCAACCACTTGTCTTGTCAACGTCCGAGCAACAACAGAGCACGTGGCACACTGAGGCCCTTCTTTTATAGAAGGCGGGTGGGGATCGAAACCACCCACTATGATTTCTGCTTATATCTATTTATTTATTAAGCTTACAACATCACACACAGTACAAAATCTACTAATTATTTAACGAAATCTTACATCTGAAATGAGTGACAATTAATGTAAACATAAGTTTCCCAAAGAAAATTTAAATAGAAATTAAAAATTAATAAAAATACAATTAAAATACTTACATGCTTATACGGCATCTTCTGACCGTGCACCGTCCTCGGATGCACTGGTGATCTCTTCTTCAGGAGAACGGCATCTTGCTCGCCATAGTCACCAATATGTGGTTCGTGTGTTCTTGAAGAAGCAGAAGGATCAGTACACGCAGTTAAAGGCTCACCAATTTCATCGGGGTATTCGTCATCGCAATCTGTGCAAAAGTAATCCTGTTAGTTAATCACGACGACATTTCGTTAGTGCCTAGTCTATCATACATCACGCATCCAAGGCCCTCATACAAAATCGCACTATCACAATATTAGTTAACACTTCACTTTTAAAAACCACCGAATTAAAATAAAACAAAACGTACTCACAGTATGCGGCCTCAACACCAACCACTTGTCTTGTCAACGTCCGAGCAACAACAGAGCACGTGGCACACTGAGGCCCTTCTTTTATAGAAGGCGGGTGGGGATCGAAACCACCCACTATGATTTCTGCTTATATCTATTTATTTATTAAGCTTACAACATCACACACAGTACAAAATCTACTAATTATTTAACGAAATCTTACATCTGAAATGAGTGACAATTAATGTAAACATAAGTTTCCCAAAGAAAATTTAAATAGAAATTAAAAATTAATAAAAATACAATTAAAATACTTACATGCTTATACGGCCTCTTCTGACCGTGCACCGTCCTCGGATGCACTGGTGATCTCTTCTTCAGGAGAACGGCATCTTGCTCGCCATAGTCACCAATATTTGGTTCGTGTGTTCTTGAAGAAGCAGAAGGATCAGTACACGCAGTTAAAGGCTCACCAATTTCATCGGGGTATTCGTCATCGCAATCTGTGCAAAAGTAATCCTGTTAGTTAATCACGACGACATTTCGTTAGTGCCTAGTCTATCATACATCACGCATCCAAGGCCCTCATACAAAATCGCACTATCACAATATTAGTTAACACTTCACTTTTAAAAACCACCGAATTAAAATAAAACAAAACGTACTCACAGTATGCGGCCTCAACACCAACCACTTGTCTTGTCAACGTCCGAGCAACAACAGAGCGCGTGGCACACTGAGGCCCTTCTTTTAAAGAAGGCGGGTGGGGATCGAAACCACCCACTATGATTTCTGCTTATATCTCTTTATTTATTGAACTTACAACATCACACACAGTACAAAATCTACTAATTATTTAACGAAATCTTACATCTGAAATGAGTGACAATTAATGTAAACATAAGTTTACCAAAGAAAATTTAAATAGAAATTAAAAATTAATAAAAATACAATTAAAATACTTACATGCTTATACGGCCTCTTCTGACCGTGCACCGTCCTCGGATGCACTGGTGATCTCTTCTTCAGGAGAACGGCATCTTGCTCGCCATAGTCACCAATATGTGGTTCGTGTGTTCTTGAAGAAGCAGAAGGATCAGTACACGCAGTTAAAGGCTCACCAATTTCATCGGGGTATTCGTCATCGCAATCTGTGCAAAAGTAATCCTGTTAGTTAATCACGACGACATTTCGTTAGTGCCTAGTCTATCATACATCACGCATCCAAGGCCCTCATACAAAATCGCACTATCACAATATTAGTTAACACTTCACTTTTATAAACCACCGAATTAAAATAAAACAAAACGTACTCACAGTATGCGGCCTCAACACCAACCACTTGTCTTGTCAACGTCCGAGCAACAACAGAGCACGTGGCACACTGAGGCCCTTCTTTTATAGAAGGCGGGTGGGGATCGAAACCACCCACTATGATTTCTGCTTATATCTATTTATTTATTAAGCTTACAACATCACACACAGTACAAAATCTACTAATTATTTAACGAAATCTTACATCTGAAATAAGTGACAATTAATGTAAACATAAGTTTCCCAAAGAAAATTTAAATAGAAATTAAAAATTAATAAAAATACAATTAAAATACTTACATGCTTATACGGCCTCTTCTGACCGTGCACCGTCCTCGGATGCACTGGTGATCTCTTCTTCAGGAGAACGGCATCTTGCTCGCCATAGTCACCAATATTTGGTTCGTGTGTTCTTGAAGAAGCAGAAGGATCAGTACACGCAGTTAAAGGCTCACCAATTTCATCGGGGTATTCGTCATCGCAATCTGTGCAAAAGTAATCCTGTTAGTTAATCACGACGACATTTCGTTAGTGCCTAGTCTATCATACATCACGCATCCAAGGCCCTCATACAAAATCGCACTATCACAATATTAGTTAACACTTCACTTTTAAAAACCACCGAATTAAAATAAAACAAAACGTACTCACAGTATGCGGCCTCAACACCAACCACTTGTCTTGTCAACGTCCGAGCAACAACAGAGCGCGTGGCACACTGAGGCCCTTCTTTTAAAGAAGGCGGGTGGGGATCGAAACCACCCACTATGATTTCTGCTTATATCTCTTTATTTATTGAACTTACAACATCACACACAGTACAAAATCTACTAATTATTTAACGAAATCTTACATCTGAAATGAGTGACAATTAATGTAAACATAAGTTTACCAAAGAAAATTTAAATAGAAATTAAAAATTAATAAAAATACAATTAAAATACTTACATGCTTATACGGCCTCTTCTGACCGTGCACCGTCCTCGGATGCACTGGTGATCTCTTCTTCAGGAGAACGGCATCTTGCTCGCCATAGTCACCAATATTTGGTTCGTGTGTTCTTGAAGAAGCAGAAGGATCAGTACACGCAGTTAAAGGCTCACCAATTTCATCGGGGTATTCGTCATCGCAATCTGTGCAAAAGTAATCCTGTTAGTTAATCACGACGACATTTCGTTAGTGCCTAGTCTATCATACATCACGCATCCAAGGCCCTCATACAAAATCGCACTATCACAATATTAGTTAACACTTCACTTTTAAAAACCACCGAATTAAAATAAAACAAAACGTACTCACAGTATGCGGCCTCAACACCAACCACTTGTCTTGTCAACGTCCGAGCAACAACAGAGCACGTGGCACACTGAGGCCCTTCTTTTATAGAAGGCGGGTGGGGATCGAAACCACCCACTATGATTTCTGCTTATATCTATTTATTTATTAAGCTTACAACATCACACACAGTACAATATCTACTAATTATTTAACGAAATCTTACATCTGAAATGAGTGACAATTAATGTAAACATAAGTTTCCCAAAGAAAATTTAAATAGAAATTAAAAATTAATAAAAATACAATTAAAATACTTACATGCTTATACGGCCTCTTCTGACCGTGCACCGTCCTCGGATGCACTGGTGATCTCTTCTTCAGGAGAACGGCATCTTGCTCGCCATAGTCACCAATATGTGGTTCGTGTGTTCTTGAAGAAGCAGAAGGATCAGTACACGCAGTTAAAGGCTCACCAATTTCATCGGGGTATTCGTCATCGCAATCTGTGCAAAAGTAATCCTGTTAGTTAATCACGACGACATTTCGTTAGTGCCTAGTCTATCATACATCACGCATCCAAGGCCCTCATACAAAATCGCACTATCACAATATTAGTTAACACTTCACTTTTAAAAACCACCGAATTAAAATAAAACAAAACGTACTCACAGTATGCGGCCTCAACACCAACCACTTGTCTTGTCAACGTCCGAGCAACAACAGAGCACGTGGCACACTGAGGCCCTTCTATAAAAGAAGGCGGGTGGGGATCGAAACCACCGACTATGATTTCTGCTTATATCTCTTTATTTATTGAACTTACAACATCACACACAGTACAAAATCTACTAATTATTTAACGAAATCTTACATCTGAAATGAGTGACAATTAATGTAAACATAAGTTTCCCAAAGAAAATTTAAATAGAAATTAAAAATTAATAAAAATACAATTAAAATACTTACATGCTTATACGGCCTCTTCTGACCGTGCACCGTCCTCGGATGCACTGGTGATCTCTTCTTCAGGAGAACGGCATCTTGCTCGCCATAGTCACCAATATTTGGTTCGTGTGTTCTTGAAGAAGCAGAAGGATCAGTACACGCAGTTAAAGGCTCACCAATTTCATCGGGGTATTCGTCATCGCAATCTGTGCAAAAGTAATCCTGTTAGTTAATCACGACGACATTTCGTTAGTGCCTAGTCTATCATACATCACGCATCCAAGGCCCTCATACAAAATCGCACTATCACAATATTAGTTAACACTTCACTTTTAAAAACCACCGAATTAAAATAAAACAAAACGTACTCACAGTATGCGGCCTCAACACCAACCACTTGTCTTGTCAACGTCCGAGCAACAACAGAGCACGTGGCACACTGAGGCCCTTCTTTTATAGAAGGCGGGTGGGGATCGAAACCACCCACTATGATTTCTGCTTATATCTATTTATTTATTAAGCTTACAACATCACACACAGTACAATATCTACTAATTATTTTAGTAAATCTTACATCTGAAATGTGTGACAATTAATGTAAACATAAGTTTCCCAAAGAAAATTTAAATAGAAATTAAAAATTAATAAAAATACAATTAAAATACTTACATGCTTATACGGCCTCTTCTGACCGTGCACCGTCCTCGGATGCACTGGTGATCTCTTCTTCAGGAGAACGGCATCTTGCTCGCAATAGTCACCAATATGTGGTTCGTGTGTTCTTGAAGAAGCAGAAGGATCAGTACACGCAGTTAAAGGCTCACCAATTTCATCGGGGTATTCGTCATCGCAATCTGTACAAAAGTAATTCTGTTAGTTAATCACGACGACATTTCGTTAGTGCCTAGTCTATCATACATCACGCATCCAAGGCCCTCATACAAAATCGCACTATCACAATATTAGTTAACACTTCACTTTTAAAAACCACCGAATTAAAATAAAACAAAACGTACTCACAGTATGCGGCCTCAACACCAACCACTTGTCTTGTCAACGTCCGAGCAACAACAGAGCACGTGGCACACTGAGGCCCTTCTTTTATAGAAGGCGGATGGGGATCGAAACCACCCACTATGATTTCTGCTTATATCTATTTATTTATTAAGCTTACAACATCACACACAGTACAATATCTACTAATTATTTTAGGAAATCTTACATCTGAAATGTGTGACAATTAATGTAAACATAAGTTTCCCAAAGAAAATTTAAATAGAAATTAAAAATTAATAAAAATACAATTAAAATACTTACATGCTTATACGGCCTCTTCTGACCGTGCACCGTCCTCGGATGCACTGGTGATCTCTTCTTCAGGAGAACGGCATCTTGCTCGCAATAGTCACCAATATGTGGTTCGTGTGTTCTTGAAGAAGCAGAAGGATCAGTACACGCAGTTAAAGGCTCACCAATTTCATCGGGGTATTCGTCATCGCAATCTGTACAAAAGTAATTCTGTTAGTTAATCACGACGACATTTCGTTAGTGCCTAGTCTATCATACATCACGCATCCAAGGCCCTCATACAAAATCGCACTATCACAATATTAGTTAACACTTCACTTTTAAAAACCACCGAATTAAAATAAAACAAAACGTACTCACAGTATGCGGCCTCAACACCAACCACTTGTCTTGTCAACGTCCGAGCAACAACAGAGCACGTGGCACACTGAGGCCCTTCTTTTATAGAAGGCGGGTGGAGATCGAAACCACCCACTATGATTTCTGCTTATATCTATTTATTTATTAAGCTTACAACATCACACACAGTACAAAATCTACTAATTATTTAACGAAATCTTACATCTGAAATGAGTGACAATTAATGTAAACATAAGTTTCCCAAAGAAAATTTAAATAGAAATTAAAAATTAATAAAAATACAATTAAAATACTTACATGCTTATACGGCCTCTTCTGACCGTGCACCGTCCTCGGATGCACTGGTGATCTCTTCTTCAGGAGAACGGCATCTTGCTCGCCATAGTCACCAATATGTGGTTCGTGTGTTCTTGAAGAAGCAGAAGGATCAGTACACGCAGTTAAAGGCTCACCAATTTCATCGGGGTATTCGTCATCGCAATCTGTGCAAAAGTAATCCTGTTAGTTAATCACGACGACATTTCGTTAGTGCCTAGTCTATCATACATCACGCATCCAAGGCCCTCATACAAAATCGCACTATCACAATATTAGTTAACACTTCACTTTTAAAAACCACCGAATTAAAATAAAACAAAACGTACTCACAGTATGCGGCCTCAACACCAACCACTTGTCTTGTCAACGTCCGAGCAACAACAGAGCACGTGGCACACTGAGGCCCTTCTTTTATAGAAGGCGGGTGGGGATCGAAACCACCCACTATGATTTCTGCTTATATCTATTTATTTATTAAGCTTACAACATCACACACAGTACAATATCTACTAATTATTTTAGGAAATCTGACATCTGAAATGTGTGACAATTAATGTAAACATAAGTTTCCCAAAGAAAATTTAAATAGAAATTAAAAATTAATAAAAATACAATTAAAATACTTACATGCTTATACGGCCTCTTCTGACCGTGCACCGTCCTCGGATGCACTGGTGATCTCTTCTTCAGGAGAACGGCATCTTGCTCGCAATAGTCACCAATATGTGGTTCGTGTGTTCTTGAAGAAGCAGAAGGATCAGTACACGCAGTTAAAGGCTCACCAATTTCATCGGGGTATTCGTCATCGCAATCTGTGCAAAAGTAATCCTGTTAGTTAATCACGACGACATTTCGTTAGTGCCTAGTCTATCATACATCACGCATCCAAGGCCCTCATACAAAATCGCACTATCACAATATTAGTTAACACTTCACTTTTAAAAACCACCGAATTAAAATAAAACAAAACGTACTCACAGTATGCGGCCTCAACACCAACCACTTGTCTTGTCAACGTCCGAGCAACAACAGAGCACGTGGCACACTGAGGCCCTTCTTTTAAAGAAGGCGGGTGGGGATCGAAACCACCCACTATGATTTCTGCTTATATCTCTTTATTTATTGAACTTACAACATCACACACAGTACAAAATCTACTAATTATTTAACGAAATCTTACATCTGAAATGAGTGACAATTAATGTAAACATAAGTTTCCCAAAGAAAATTTAAATAGAAATTAAAAATTAATAAAAATACAATTAAAATACTTACATGCTTATACGGCCTCTTCTGACCGTGCACCGTCCTCGGATGCACTGGTGATCTCTTCTTCGGGAGAACGGCGTCTTGCTCGCTATGGTCACCAATATGTGGTTCGTGTGTTCTTGAGGAAGCAGAAGAATCAGTACAGGCAGCTAAAGGCTCACCAATGTCATCGGGGTATTCGTTCTCGAAATCTGTGCAACAGTAATCCTGTTAGTTAATCACGACGACATTACGTTAGTGCCTAGTCTATCATACATCACGCATCCAAGGCCCTCATACAACATCGCACTACCACAAATTTAGTTAAAACACTTCACTTTCAAAAACCACCGAATAAAAATAACACAGAACGTACTCACAGTATGCGGCCTCGACACCAGCCACTTGTCTTGTCAACGTCCGAGCAACAACAGTGCGCGTGGCACACTGAGGCCTTTCTTTTATAGAAGGCGGGTGGGGATCGAAACCACCCACTATGATTTCTGCTTATATTTATTTATTTATTAAGCTTACAACATCACACACAGTACAAAATCTACTAATTATTTTACGAAATCTTACATCTTAAATGTGTGACAATTACTGTAAACGTAAGTTTCACAAAAAGAAAAAGAAAAAGAAAAAGAAAAATAATAATTAAAAAAAAATAATAATTAAAAAAAAATAATAATTAAAAAAAAATACAATTAAAATACTTACATACAATACGTATACGGCCTCTCCTGACCGTGCACCGTCCTCGGATGCACTGGTGATCTCTTCTTCGGGAGAACGGCATCTTGCTCGCCATGGTCACCAATATGTGGTTCCTGTGTTCTTGAGGAAGCAGAAGGATCAGTACACGCAGCTAAAGGCTCACCAACGTCATCGGGGTATTCGTCATCGCAATCTGTGCAAAAGTAATCCTGTTAGTTAATCACGACGACATTTCGTTAGTGCCTAGTCTATCATACATCACGCATCCAAGGCCCTCATACAAAATCGCACTATCACAATATTAGTTAACACTTCACTTTTAAAAACCACCGAATTAAAATAAAACAAAACGTACTCACAGTATGCGGCCTCAACACCAACCACTTGTCTTGTCAACGTCCGAGCAACAACAGAGCACGTGGCACACTGAGGCCCTTCTTTTATAGAAGGCGGGTGGGGATCGAAACCACCCACTATGATTTCTGCTTATATCTATTTATTTATTAAGCTTACAACATCACACACAGTACAAAATCTACTAATTATTTTACGAAATCTTACATCTGAAATGTGTGACAATTAATGTAAACATAAGTTTCCCAAAGAAAATTTAAATAGAAATTAAAAATTAATAAAAATACAATTAAAATACTTACATGCTTATACGGCCTCTCCTGACCGTGCACCGTCCTCTGATGCACTGGTGATCTCTTCTACAGGAGAACGGCATCTTGCTCGCCATAGTCACCAATATGTGGTTCGTGTGTTCTTGAAGAAGCAGAAGGATCAGTACATGCAGTTAAAGGCTCACCAATTTCATCGGGGTATTCGTCATCGCAATCTGTGCAAAAGTAATCCTGTTAGTTAATCACGACGACATTTCGTTAGTGCCTAGTCTATCATACATCACGCATCCAAGGCCCTCATACAAAATCGCACTATCACAATATTAGTTAACACTTCACTTTTAAAAACCACCGAATTAAAATAAAACAAAACGTACTCACAGTATGCGGCCTCAACACCAACCACTTGTCTTGTCAACGTCCGAGCAACAACAGAGCACGTGGCACACTGAGGCCCTTCTTTTATAGAAGGCGGTGGGGATCGAAACCACCAACTATGATTTCTGCTTATATCTATTTATTTATTAAGCTTACAACATCACACACAGTACAAAATCTACTAATTATTTTACGAAATCTTACATCTAAAATGTGTGACAATTAATGTAAACTTAAGTTTCACAAAAAAAGAAATTAATATTTAAAAAACATACAATTAAAATACTTACATACAATACGTATACGGCCTCTCCTGACCGTGCACCGTCCTCGGATGCACTGGTGATCTCTTCTTCGGGAGAACGGCATCTTGCTCGCCATGGTCACCAATATGTGGTTCCTGTGTTCTTGAGGAAGCAGAAGGATCAGTACACGCAGCTAAAGGCTCACCAACGTCATCGGGGTATTCGTCATCGCAATCTGTGCAAAAGTAATCCTGTTAGTTAATCACGACGACATTTCGTTAGTGCCTAGTCTATCATACATCACGCATCCAAGGCCCTCATACAAAATCGCACTATCACAATATTAGTTAACACTTCACTTTTAAAAACCACCGAATTAAAATAAAACAAAACGTACTCACAGTATGCGGCCTCAACACCAACCACTTGTCTTGTCAACGTCCGAGCAACAACAGAGCACGTGGCACACTGAGGCCCTTCTTTTATAGAAGGCGGGTGGGGATCGAAACCACCCACTATGATTTCTGCTTATATCTATTTATTTATTAAGCTTACAACATCACACACAGTACAAAATCTACTAATTATTTTACGAAATCTTACATCTGAAATGTGTGACAATTAATGTAAACATAAGTTTCCCAAAGAAAATTTAAATAGAAATTAAAAATTAATAAAAATACAATTAAAATACTTACATGCTTATACGGCCTCTCCTGACCGTGCACCGTCCTCTGATGCACTGGTGATCTCTTCTACAGGAGAACGGCATCTTGCTCGCCATAGTCACCAATATGTGGTTCGTGTGTTCTTGAGGAAGCAGAAGGATCAGTACACGCAGCTAAGGGCACACCAACGTCATCGGGGTATTCGTCATCGCAATCTGTGCAAAAGTAATCCTGTTAGTTAATCACGACGACATTTCGTTAGTGCCTAGTCTATCATACATCACGCATCCAAGGCCCTCATACAAAATCGCACTATCACAATATTAGTTAACACTTCACTTTTAAAAACCACCGAATTAAAATAAAACAAAACGTACTCACAGTATGCGGCCTCAACACCAACCACTTGTCTTGTCAACGTCCGAGCAACAACAGAGCGCGTGGCACACTGAGGCCTTTCTTTTATAGAAGGCGGGTGGGGATCGAAACCACCCACTATGATTTCTGCTTATATTTATTTATTTATTAAGCTTACAACATCACACACAGTACAAAATCTACTAATTATTTTACGAAATCTTACATCTAAAATGTGTGACAATTAATGTAAACTTAAGTTTCACAAAAAAGAAATTAATATTTAAAAAACATACAATTAAAATACTTACATACAATACGTATACGGCCTCTCCTGACCGTGCACCGTCCTCGGATGCACTGGTGATCTCTTCTTCGGGAGAACGGCATCTTGCTCGCCATGGTCACCAATATGTGGTTCCTGTGTTCTTGAGGAAGCAGAAGGATCAGTACACGCAGCTAAAGGCTCACCAACGTCATCGGGGTATTCGTCATCGCAATCTGTGCAAAAGTAATCCTGTTAGTTAATCACGACGACATTTCGTTAGTGCCTAGTCTATCATACATCACGCATCCAAGGCCCTCATACAAAATCGCACTATCACAATATTAGTTAACACTTCACTTTTAAAAACCACCGAATTAAAATAAAACAAAACGTACTCACAGTATGCGGCCTCAACACCAACCACTTGTCTTGTCAACGTCCGAGCAACAACAGAGCACGTGGCACACTGAGGCCCTTCTTTTATAGAAGGCGGGTGGGGATCGAAACCACCCACTATGATTTCTGCTTATATCTATTTATTTATTAAGCTTACAACATCACACACAGTACAAAATCTACTAATTATTTTACGAAATCTTACATCTAAAATGTGTGACAATTAATGTAAACTTAAGTTTCACAAAAAAAGAAATAAAAAAGAAATTAATATTTAAAAAAAATACAATTAAAATACTTACATACAATACGTATACGGCCTCTCCTGACCGTGCACCGTCCTCGGATGCACTGGTGATCTCTTCTTCGGGAGAACGGCATCTTGCTCGCCATGGTCACCAATATGTGGTTCCTGTGTTCTTGAGGAAGCAGAAGGATCAGTACACGCAGCTAAAGGCTCACCAACGTCATCGGGGTATTCGTCATCGCAATCTGTGCAAAAGTAATCCTGTTAGTTAATCACGACGACATTTCGTTAGTGCCTAGTCTATCATACATCACGCATCCAAGGCCCTCATACAAAATCGCACTATCACAATATTAGTTAACACTTCACTTTTAAAAACCACCGAATTAAAATAAAACAAAACGTACTCACAGTATGCGGCCTCAACACCAACCACTTGTCTTGTCAACGTCCGAGCAACAACAGAGCACGTGGCACACTGAGGCCCTTCTTTTATAGAAGGCGGGTGGGGATCGAAACCACCCACTATGATTTCTGCTTATATCTATTTATTTATTAAGCTTACAACATCACACACAGTACAAAATCTACTAATTATTTTACGAAATCTTACATCTAAAATGTGTGACAATTAATGTAAACTTAAGTTTCACAAAAAAAGAAATAAAAAAGAAATTAATATTTTAAAAAAATACAATTAAAATACTTACATACAATACGTATACGGCCTCTCCTGACCGTGCACCGTCCTCGGATGCACTGGTGATCTCTTCTTCGGGAGAACGGCATCTTGCTCGCCATGGTCACCAATATGTGGTTCCTGTGTTCTTGAGGAAGCAGAAGGATCAGTACACGCAGCTAAAGGCTCACCAACGTCATCGGGGTATTCGTCATCGCAATCTGTGCAAAAGTAATCCTGTTAGTTAATCACGACGACATTTCGTTAGTGCCTAGTCTAAAAATCGCACTATCACAATATTAGTTAACACTTCACTTTTAAAAACCACCGAATTAAAATAAAACAAAACGTACTCACAGTAAGCGGCCTCAACACCAACCACTTGTCTTGTCAACGTCCGAGCAACAACAGAGCACGTGGCACACTGACGCCCTTCTTTTATAGAAGGCGGGTGGGGATCGAAACCACCCACTATGATTTCTGCTTATATCTATTTATTTATTAAGCTTACAACATCACACACAGTACAAAATCTACTAATTATTTTACGAAATCTTACATCTAAAATGTGTGACAATTAATGTAAACTTAAGTTTCACAAAAAAAGAAATAAAAAAGAAATTAATATTTAAAAAAAATACAATTAAAATACTTACATACAATACGTATACGGCCTCTCCTGACCGTGCACCGTCCTCGGATGCACTGGTGATCTCTTCTTCAGGAGAACGGCATCTTGCTCGCCATAGTCACCAATATGTGGTTCGTGTGTTCTTGAAGAAGCAGAAGGATCAGTACACGCAGTTAAAGGCTCACCAATTTCATCGGGGTATTCGTCATCGCAATCTGTGCAAAAGTAATCCTGTTAGTTAATCACGACGACATTTCGTTAGTGCCTAGTCTATCATACATCACGCATCCAAGGCCCTCATACAAAATCGCACTATCACAATATTAGTTAACACTTCACTTTTAAAAACCACCGAATTAAAATAAAACAAAACGTACTCACAGTATGCGGCCTCAACACCAACCACTTGTCTTGTCAACGTCCGAGCAACAACAGAGCACGTGGCACACTGAGGCCCTTCTATAAAAGAAGGCGGGTGGGGATCGAAACCACCGACTATGATTTCTGCTTATATCTCTTTATTTATTGAACTTACAACATCACACACAGTACAAAATCTACTAATTATTTAACGAAATCTTACATCTGAAATGAGTGACAATTAATGTAAACATAAGTTTCCCAAAGAAAATTTAAATAGAAATTAAAAATTAATAAAAATACAATTAAAATACTTACATGCTTATACGGCCTCTTCTGACCGTGCACCGTCCTCGGATGCACTGGTGATCTCTTCTTCAGGAGAACGGCATCTTGCTCGCCATAGTCACCAATATTTGGTTCGTGTGTTCTTGAAGAAGCAGAAGGATCAGTACACGCAGTTAAAGGCTCACCAATTTCATCGGGGTATTCGTCATCGCAATCTGTGCAAAAGTAATCCTGTTAGTTAATCACGACGACATTTCGTTAGTGCCTAGTCTATCATACATCACGCATCCAAGGCCCTCATACAAAATCGCACTATCACAATATTAGTTAACACTTCACTTTTAAAAACCACCGAATTAAAATAAAACAAAACGTACTCACAGTATGCGGCCTCAACACCAACCACTTGTCTTGTCAACGTCCGAGCAACAACAGAGCACGTGGCACACTGAGGCCCTTCTTTTATAGAAGGCGGGTGGGGATCGAAACCACCCACTATGATTTCTGCTTATATCTATTTATTTATTAAGCTTACAACATCACACACAGTACAATATCTACTAATTATTTTAGTAAATCTTACATCTGAAATGTGTGACAATTAATGTAAACATAAGTTTCCCAAAGAAAATTTAAATAGAAATTAAAAATTAATAAAAATACAATTAAAATACTTACATGCTTATACGGCCTCTTCTGACCGTGCACCGTCCTCGGATGCACTGGTGATCTCTTCTTCAGGAGAACGGCATCTTGCTCGCAATAGTCACCAATATGTGGTTCGTGTGTTCTTGAAGAAGCAGAAGGATCAGTACACGCAGTTAAAGGCTCACCAATTTCATCGGGGTATTCGTCATCGCAATCTGTACAAAAGTAATTCTGTTAGTTAATCACGACGACATTTCGTTAGTGCCTAGTCTATCATACATCACGCATCCAAGGCCCTCATACAAAATCGCACTATCACAATATTAGTTAACACTTCACTTTTAAAAACCACCGAATTAAAATAAAACAAAACGTACTCACAGTATGCGGCCTCAACACCAACCACTTGTCTTGTCAACGTCCGAGCAACAACAGAGCACGTGGCACACTGAGGCCCTTCTTTTATAGAAGGCGGATGGGGATCGAAACCACCCACTATGATTTCTGCTTATATCTATTTATTTATTAAGCTTACAACATCACACACAGTACAATATCTACTAATTATTTTAGGAAATCTTACATCTGAAATGTGTGACAATTAATGTAAACATAAGTTTCCCAAAGAAAATTTAAATAGAAATTAAAAATTAATAAAAATACAATTAAAATACTTACATGCTTATACGGCCTCTTCTGACCGTGCACCGTCCTCGGATGCACTGGTGATCTCTTCTTCAGGAGAACGGCATCTTGCTCGCAATAGTCACCAATATGTGGTTCGTGTGTTCTTGAAGAAGCAGAAGGATCAGTACACGCAGTTAAAGGCTCACCAATTTCATCGGGGTATTCGTCATCGCAATCTGTACAAAAGTAATTCTGTTAGTTAATCACGACGACATTTCGTTAGTGCCTAGTCTATCATACATCACGCATCCAAGGCCCTCATACAAAATCGCACTATCACAATATTAGTTAACACTTCACTTTTAAAAACCACCGAATTAAAATAAAACAAAACGTACTCACAGTATGCGGCCTCAACACCAACCACTTGTCTTGTCAACGTCCGAGCAACAACAGAGCACGTGGCACACTGAGGCCCTTCTTTTATAGAAGGCGGATGGGGATCGAAACCACCCACTATGATTTCTGCTTATATCTATTTATTTATTAAGCTTACAACATCACACACAGTACAATATCTACTAATTATTTTAGGAAATCTTACATCTGAAATGTGTGTTAATTAATGTAAACATAAGTTTCCCAAAGAAAATTTAAATAGAAATTAAAAATTAATAAAAATACAATTAAAATACTTACATGCTTATACGGCCTCTTCTGACCGTGCACCGTCCTCGGATGCACTGGTGATCTCTTCTTCAGGAGAACGGCATCTTGCTCGCAATAGTCACCAATATGTGGTTCGTGTGTTCTTGAAGAAGCAGAAGGATCAGTACACGCAGTTAAAGGCTCACCAATTTCATCGGGGTATTCGTCATCGCAATCTGTACAAAAGTAATTCTGTTAGTTAATCACGACGACATTTCGTTAGTGCCTAGTCTATCATACATCACGCATCCAAGGCCCTCATACAAAATCGCACTATCACAATATTAGTTAACACTTCACTTTTAAAAACCACCGAATTAAAATAAAACAAAACGTACTCACAGTATGCGGCCTCAACACCAACCACTTGTCTTGTCAACGTCCGAGCAACAACAGAGCACGTGGCACACTGAGGCCCTTCTTTTATAGAAGGCGGGTGGAGATCGAAACCACCCACTATGATTTCTGCTTATATCTATTTATTTATTAAGCTTACAACATCACACACAGTACAAAATCTACTAATTATTTAACGAAATCTTACATCTGAAATGAGTGACAATTAATGTAAACATAAGTTTCCCAAAGAAAATTTAAATAGAAATTAAAAATTAATAAAAATACAATTAAAATACTTACATGCTTATACGGCCTCTTCTGACCGTGCACCGTCCTCGGATGCACTGGTGATCTCTTCTTCAGGAGAACGGCATCTTGCTCGCCATAGTCACCAATATGTGGTTCGTGTGTTCTTGAAGAAGCAGAAGGATCAGTACACGCAGTTAAAGGCTCACCAATTTCATCGGGGTATTCGTCATCGCAATCTGTGCAAAAGTAATCCTGTTAGTTAATCACGACGACATTTCGTTAGTGCCTAGTCTATCATACATCACGCATCCAAGGCCCTCATACAAAATCGCACTATCACAATATTAGTTAACACTTCACTTTTAAAAACCACCGAATTAAAATAAAACAAAACGTACTCACAGTATGCGGCCTCAACACCAACCACTTGTCTTGTCAACGTCCGAGCAACAACAGAGCACGTGGCACACTGAGGCCCTTCTTTTATAGAAGGCGGGTGGGGATCGAAACCACCCACTATGATTTCTGCTTATATCTATTTATTTATTAAGCTTACAACATCACACACAGTACAATATCTACTAATTATTTTAGGAAATCTTACATCTGAAATGTGTGACAATTAATGTAAACATAAGTTTCCCAAAGAAAATTTAAATAGAAATTAAAAATTAATAAAAATACAATTAAAATACTTACATGCTTATACGGCCTCTTCTGACCGTGCACCGTCCTCGGATGCACTGGTGATCTCTTCTTCAGGAGAACGGCATCTTGCTCGCAATAGTCACCAATATGTGGTTCGTGTGTTCTTGAAGAAGCAGAAGGATCAGTACACGCAGTTAAAGGCTCACCAATTTCATCGGGGTATTCGTCATCGCAATCTGTGCAAAAGTAATCCTGTTAGTTAATCACGACGACATTTCGTTAGTGCCTAGTCTATCATACATCACGCATCCAAGGCCCTCATACAAAATCGCACTATCACAATATTAGTTAACACTTCACTTTTAAAAACCACCGAATTAAAATAAAACAAAACGTACTCACAGTATGCGGCCTCAACACCAACCACTTGTCTTGTCAACGTCCGAGCAACAACAGAGCGCGTGGCACACTGAGGCCCTTCTTTTAAAGAAGGCGGGTGGGGATCGAAACCACCCACTATGATTTCTGCTTATATCTCTTTATTTATTGAACTTACAACATCACACACAGTACAAAATCTACTAATTATTTAACGAAATCTTACATCTGAAATGAGTGACAATTAATGTAAACATAAGTTTCCCAAAGAAAATTTAAATAGAAATTAAAAATTAATAAAAATACAATTAAAATACTTACATGCTTATACGGCATCTTCTGACCGTGCACCGTCCTCGGATGCACTGGTGATCTCTTCTTCAGGAGAACGGCATCTTGCTCGCCATAGTCACCAATATGTGGTTCGTGTGTTCTTGAAGAAGCAGAAGGATCAGTACACGCAGTTAAAGGCTCACCAATTTCATCGGGGTATTCGTCATCGCAATCTGTGCAAAAGTAATCCTGTTAGTTAATCACGACGACATTTCGTTAGTGCCTAGTCTATCATACATCACGCATCCAAGGCCCTCATACAAAATCGCACTATCACAATATTAGTTAACACTTCACTTTTAAAAACCACCGAATTAAAATAAAACAAAACGTACTCACAGTATGCGGCCTCAACACCAACCACTTGTCTTGTCAACGTCCGAGCAACAACAGAGCACGTGGCACACTGAGGCCCTTCTTTTATAGAAGGCGGGTGGGGATCGAAACCACCCACTATGATTTCTGCTTATATCTATTTATTTATTAAGCTTACAACATCACACACAGTACAATATCTACTAATTATTTTAGGAAATCTTACATCTGAAATGTGTGACAATTAATGTAAACATAAGTTTCCCAAAGAAAATTTAAATAGAAATTAAAAATTAATAAAAATACAATTAAAATACTTACATGCTTATACGGCCTCTTCTGACCGTGCACCGTCCTCGGATGCACTGGTGATCTCTTCTTCAGGAGAACGGCATCTTGCTCGCCATAGTCACCAATATGTGGTTCGTGTGTTCTTGAAGAAGCAGAAGGATCAGTACACGCAGTTAAAGGCTCACCAATTTCATCGGGGTATTCGTCATCGCAATCTGTGCAAAAGTAATCCTGTTAGTTAATCACGACGACATTTCGTTAGTGCCTAGTCTATCATACATCACGCATCCAAGGCCCTCATACAAAATCGCACTATCACAATATTAGTTAACACTTCACTTTTAAAAACCACCGAATTAAAATAAAACAAAACGTACTCACAGTATGCGGCCTCAACACCAACCACTTGTCTTGTCAACGTCCGAGCAACAACAGAGCGCGTGGCACACTGAGGCCCTTCTTTTAAAGAAGGCGGGTGGGGATCGAAACCACCCACTATGATTTCTGCTTATATCTCTTTATTTATTGAACTTACAACATCACACACAGTACAAAATCTACTAATTATTTAACGAAATCTTACATCTGAAATGAGTGACAATTAATGTAAACATAAGTTTCCCAAAGAAAATTTAAATAGAAATTAAAAATTAATAAAAATACAATTAAAATACTTACATGCTTATACGGCCTCTTCTGACCGTGCACCGTCCTCGGATGCACTGGTGATCTCTTCTTCGGGAGAACGGCGTCTTGCTCGCTATGGTCACCAATATGTGGTTCGTGTGTTCTTGAGGAAGCAGAAGAATCAGTACAGGCAGCTAAAGGCTCACCAATGTCATCGGGGTATTCGTTCTCGAAATCTGTGCAACAGTAATCCTGTTAGTTAATCACGACGACATTACGTTAGTGCCTAGTCTATCATACATCACGCATCCAAGGCCCTCATACAACATCGCACTACCACAAATTTAGTTAAAACACTTCACTTTCAAAAACCACCGAATAAAAATAACACAGAACGTACTCACAGTATGCGGCCTCGACACCAGCCACTTGTCTTGTCAACGTCCGAGCAACAACAGTGCGCGTGGCACACTGAGGCCTTTCTTTTATAGAAGGCGGGTGGGGATCGAAACCACCCACTATGATTTCTGCTTATATTTATTTATTTATTAAGCTTACAACATCACACACAGTACAAAATCTACTAATTATTTTACGAAATCTTACATCTTAAATGTGTGACAATTACTGTAAACGTAAGTTTCACAAAAAGAAAAAGAAAAAGAAAAAGAAAAATAATAATTAAAAAAAAATAATAATTAAAAAAAAATAATAATTAAAAAAAAATACAATTAAAATACTTACATACAATACGTATACGGCCTCTCCTGACCGTGCACCGTCCTCGGATGCACTGGTGATCTCTTCTTCGGGAGAACGGCATCTTGCTCGCCATGGTCACCAATATGTGGTTCCTGTGTTCTTGAGGAAGCAGAAGGATCAGTACACGCAGCTAAAGGCTCACCAACGTCATCGGGGTATTCGTCATCGCAATCTGTGCAAAAGTAATCCTGTTAGTTAATCACGACGACATTTCGTTAGTGCCTAGTCTATCATACATCACGCATCCAAGGCCCTCATACAAAATCGCACTATCACAATATTAGTTAACACTTCACTTTTAAAAACCACCGAATTAAAATAAAACAAAACGTACTCACAGTATGCGGCCTCAACACCAACCACTTGTCTTGTCAACGTCCGAGCAACAACAGAGCACGTGGCACACTGAGGCCCTTCTTTTATAGAAGGCGGGTGGGGATCGAAACCACCCACTATGATTTCTGCTTATATCTATTTATTTATTAAGCTTACAACATCACACACAGTACAAAATCTACTAATTATTTTACGAAATCTTACATCTGAAATGTGTGACAATTAATGTAAACATAAGTTTCCCAAAGAAAATTTAAATAGAAATTAAAAATTAATAAAAATACAATTAAAATACTTACATGCTTATACGGCCTCTCCTGACCGTGCACCGTCCTCTGATGCACTGGTGATCTCTTCTACAGGAGAACGGCATCTTGCTCGCCATAGTCACCAATATGTGGTTCGTGTGTTCTTGAAGAAGCAGAAGGATCAGTACATGCAGTTAAAGGCTCACCAATTTCATCGGGGTATTCGTCATCGCAATCTGTGCAAAAGTAATCCTGTTAGTTAATCACGACGACATTTCGTTAGTGCCTAGTCTATCATACATCACGCATCCAAGGCCCTCATACAAAATCGCACTATCACAATATTAGTTAACACTTCACTTTTAAAAACCACCGAATTAAAATAAAACAAAACGTACTCACAGTATGCGGCCTCAACACCAACCACTTGTCTTGTCAACGTCCGAGCAACAACAGAGCACGTGGCACACTGAGGCCCTTCTTTTATAGAAGGCGGGTGGGGATCGAAACCACCAACTATGATTTCTGCTTATATCTATTTATTTATTAAGCTTACAACATCACACACAGTACAAAATCTACTAATTATTTTACGAAATCTTACATCTAAAATGTGTGACCATTAATGTAAACTTAAGTTTCACAAAAAAAGAAATTAATATTTAAAAAACATACAATTAAAATACTTACATACAATACGTATACGGCCTCTCCTGACCGTGCACCGTCCTCGGATGCACTGGTGATCTCTTCTTCGGGAGAACGGCATCTTGCTCGCCATGGTCACCAATATGTGGTTCCTGTGTTCTTGAGGAAGCAGAAGGATCAGTACACGCAGCTAAAGGCTCACCAACGTCATCGGGGTATTCGTCATCGCAATCTGTGCAAAAGTAATCCTGTTAGTTAATCACGACGACATTTCGTTAGTGCCTAGTCTATCATACATCACGCATCCAAGGCCCTCATACAAAATCGCACTATCACAATATTAGTTAACACTTCACTTTTAAAAACCACCGAATTAAAATAAAACAAAACGTACTCACAGTATGCGGCCTCAACACCAACCACTTGTCTTGTCAACGTCCGAGCAACAACAGAGCACGTGGCACACTGAGGCCCTTCTTTTATAGAAGGCGGGTGGGGATCGAAACCACCCACTATGATTTCTGCTTATATCTATTTATTTATTAAGCTTACAACATCACACACAGTACAAAATCTACTAATTATTTTACGAAATCTTACATCTGAAATGTGTGACAATTAATGTAAACATAAGTTTCCCAAAGAAAATTTAAATAGAAATTAAAAATTAATAAAAATACAATTAAAATACTTACATGCTTATACGGCCTCTCCTGACCGTGCACCGTCCTCTGATGCACTGGTGATCTCTTCTACAGGAGAACGGCATCTTGCTCGCCATAGTCACCAATATGTGGTTCGTGTGTTCTTGAGGAAGCAGAAGGATCAGTACACGCAGCTAAGGGCACACCAACGTCATCGGGGTATTCGTCATCGCAATCTGTGCAAAAGTAATCCTGTTAGTTAATCACGACGACATTTCGTTAGTGCCTAGTCTATCATACATCACGCATCCAAGGCCCTCATACAAAATCGCACTATCACAATATTAGTTAACACTTCACTTTTAAAAACCACCGAATTAAAATAAAACAAAACGTACTCACAGTATGCGGCCTCAACACCAACCACTTGTCTTGTCAACGTCCGAGCAACAACAGAGCGCGTGGCACACTGAGGCCTTTCTTTTATAGAAGGCGGGTGGGGATCGAAACCACCCACTATGATTTCTGCTTATATTTATTTATTTATTAAGCTTACAACATCACACACAGTACAAAATCTACTAATTATTTTACGAAATCTTACATCTAAAATGTGTGACAATTAATGTAAACTTAAGTTTCACAAAAAAGAAATTAATATTTAAAAAACATACAATTAAAATACTTACATACAATACGTATACGGCCTCTCCTGACCGTGCACCGTCCTCGGATGCACTGGTGATCTCTTCTTCGGGAGAACGGCATCTTGCTCGCCATGGTCACCAATATGTGGTTCCTGTGTTCTTGAGGAAGCAGAAGGATCAGTACACGCAGCTAAAGGCTCACCAACGTCATCGGGGTATTCGTCATCGCAATCTGTGCAAAAGTAATCCTGTTAGTTAATCACGACGACATTTCGTTAGTGCCTAGTCTATCATACATCACGCATCCAAGGCCCTCATACAAAATCGCACTATCACAATATTAGTTAACACTTCACTTTTAAAAACCACCGAATTAAAATAAAACAAAACGTACTCACAGTATGCGGCCTCAACACCAACCACTTGTCTTGTCAACGTCCGAGCAACAACAGAGCACGTGGCACACTGAGGCCCTTCTTTTATAGAAGGCGGGTGGGGATCGAAACCACCCACTATGATTTCTGCTTATATCTATTTATTTATTAAGCTTACAACATCACACACAGTACAAAATCTACTAATTATTTTACGAAATCTTACATCTAAAATGTGTGACAATTAATGTAAACTTAAGTTTCACAAAAAAAGAAATAAAAAAGAAATTAATATTTTAAAAAAATACAATTAAAATACTTACATACAATACGTATACGGCCTCTCCTGACCGTGCACCGTCCTCGGATGCACTGGTGATCTCTTCTTCGGGAGAACGGCATCTTGCTCGCCATGGTCACCAATATGTGGTTCCTGTGTTCTTGAGGAAGCAGAAGGATCAGTACACGCAGCTAAAGGCTCACCAACGTCATCGGGGTATTCGTCATCGCAATCTGTGCAAAAGTAATCCTGTTAGTTAATCACGACGACATTTCGTTAGTGCCTAGTCTAAAAATCGCACTATCACAATATTAGTTAACACTTCACTTTTAAAAACCACCGAATTAAAATAAAACAAAACGTACTCACAGTAAGCGGCCTCAACACCAACCACTTGTCTTGTCAACGTCCGAGCAACAACAGAGCACGTGGCACACTGACGCCCTTCTTTTATAGAAGGCGGGTGGGGATCGAAACCACCCACTATGATTTCTGCTTATATCTATTTATTTATTAAGCTTACAACATCACACACAGTACAAAATCTACTAATTATTTTACGAAATCTTACATCTAAAATGTGTGACAATTAATGTAAACTTAAGTTTCACAAAAAAAGAAATAAAAAAGAAATTAATATTTAAAAAAAATACAATTAAAATACTTACATACAATACGTATACGGCCTCTCCTGACCGTGCACCGTCCTCGGATGCACTGGTGATCTCTTCTTCGGGAGAACGGCATCTTGCTCGCCATGGTCACCAATATGTGGTTCCTGTGTTCTTGAGGACGCAGAAGGATCAGAACACGCAGCTAAAGGCTCACCAACGTCATCGGAGTATTCGTCATCGCAATCTGTGCAAAAGTAATCCTGTTAGTTAATCACGACGACATTTCGTTAGTGCCTAGTCTATCATACATCACGCATCCAAGGCCCTCATACAAAATCGCACTATCACAATATTAGTTAACACTTCACTTTTAAAAACCACCGAATTAAAATAAAACAAAACGTACTCACAGTATGCGGCCTCAACACCAACCACTTGTCTTGTCAACGTCCGAGCAACAACAGAGCACGTGGCACACTGAGGCCTTTCTTTTAAAGAAGGCGGGTGGGGATCGAAAGCACCCACTATGATTTCTGCTTAAATTTATTTATTTATTTAGTTATTAAACTTACATCACACAGTACAAAATCTTACATCTAAAATGTGTGACCATTAATGTAAACATACGTTTCACAAAAAAATTAAAGAGAAATTTAAAATAAAAAATTAAAAAAAAAAGACAGTTAAAATACTTATATATAGGTAAATAACACATAAGAAACAGCTTTTGACGGCTGCCCTCAATATGAGTGCGAGGCGGCGGCGTCCTAATTGGCAAATTATTCTAAAATTAACGGTTGTTTACGAAGCTTATTTGTGAGCGATATCCTATCCCACTTCTGATTTTAGCAACCAGAAGTTATAATCAAATAACAAAAACTATTCGAAATAAGCTACGAAGTGATTTAACCAAAAATAACTTCATTAAAGAACAAATCACGGTATTCTCGAAATCACACTATATCTACCATAAAATTTACTTGTACAATCAAAACAACACGACTTTGGGTATTTTAAAAACAACCGTTAACCTTAAAATAATTACACAAAAATTACCGAATAAAAGTAACACAAAACGTACTCACAGTATGCGGCCTCGACACCAACCACTTTTCTTGTCAACGTCCGAGCAACACCAGAGCCCGTGGAACACTGAGGCCTTTCTTTTAAAGAAGGCGGGTGGGGATCAAAAGCACCCACTATGATTTCTGCTTAAATTTATTTATTTATTTAGTTATTAAGCTTACATCACACACAGTACAAAATCTACTAAATATTTTACAAAATATTACATCTTAAATGTGTGACAATTAATGTAAACATACGTTTCACAAAAAAATCAAAGAGAAATTTTAAATTTAAAAAAAAAGACAATTAAAATCCTTATATATAGGGAAATAACACATAAGAAACAGCTTTTGACGGCTACCCTCAATATGAGAACGAGGCGGCGGCGTCCTAATTGGCAAATTATTCTAAAATTAACGGTTGTTTACGAAGCTTGTTTGTGAGCGATATCCTATTCCACTTCTGATTTTAGCAACCAGAAGTTATAATCAAATAAAAAAAACTATTCGAAATAAGCTACGAAGTGATTTAACCAAAAATAACTTCATTAAAGAACAAATCACGGTATTCTCGAAATCACACTATATCTACCATAAAATTTACTTGTACAATCAAAACAACACGACTTTGGGTATTTTAAAAACAACCGTTAACCTTAAAATAATTACACAAAAATTACCGAATAAAAGTGACACAAAACGTACTCACAGTATGCGGCCTCGACACCAACCACTTTTCTTGTCAACGTCCGAGCAACACCAGAGCCCGTGGAACACTGAGGCCTTTCTTTTAAAGAAGGCGGGTGGGGATCAAAAGCACCCACTATGATTTCTGCTTAAATTTATTTATTTATTTAGTTATTAAGCTTACATCACACACAGTACAAAATCTACTAAAAATTTTACAAAATCTTACATCTAAAATGTGTGACCATTAATGTAAATATACGTTTCACAAAAAAATTAAAGAGAAATTTAAAATTAAAAATTAAAAAAAAAGACAGTTAAAATACTTATATATAGGTAAATAACACATAAGAAATAGCTTTTGACGGCTGCCCTCAATATGAGAGCGAGGCGGCGGCGTCCTAATTGGCAAATTATTCTAAAATTAACGGTTGGTTACGAAGCTTATTTGTGAGCGATATCCTATCCCACTTCTGATTTTAGCAACCAGAAGTTATAATCAAATAAAAAAAACTATTCGAAATAAGCTACGAAGTGATTTAACCAAAAATAACTTCATTAAAGAACAAATCACGGTATTCTCGAAATCACACTATATCTACCATAAAATTTACTTGTAATGGGTGTTTTTTTTAGAGGTATAGAACTTTAAATTGCAATAAAACAACGATGGATTATTGGACTGTGCTGATTTTTTTTTATTTGAAAGATAATCTTGTGGCAATTCATTTAAAATATGATTTCTTGCATATGACTGCCACGGCTGGCTCGGATATAGTCCAATCTGGACGTCCAATTTTCGATGACTTTTTTCAACATTTGTGGCCGTATATCGGCAATAACACGGCGAATGTTGTCTTCCAAATGGTCAAGCGTTTGTGGCTTATCCACATAGACCAATGACTTTACATAGCCCCACAGAAAATAATCTAGCGGTGTTAAATCACAAGATCTTGGAGGCCAATTCACAGGTCAAAAACGTGAAATTAGGCGGTGTCTTTCAGTAAATCGACTGTGGCACGAGCTGTGTGACATGTTGTGCCGTCTTGTTAAAACCACAGCTCTTGGACATCATGATTGTTCAATTCAGGAATGAAAAAGTTAGTAATCATGTCTCTATACCTATCACCATTGACTAACATTCTGGCCATTATCGTTTTTGAAGAAGTATGGACCAATGCTGCCACCAGCCCATAAAGCGCACCAAACAGTCAGTTTTTCTGGATGTAACGGTGTTTCGACATACACTTGAGGATACGCTTCACTCCAAATGCGGCAGTTTTGTTTGTTGATATAGCCATTTAACCAAAAGTGTGCTTCATCGCTAAACAAAATTCGCTTATGAAAATCGAGAACAACGGACGGGAAAATTGGACGTCCAGATTGGACTATATCCGAGCCAGCCGTGGCAGTCATATGCCAGAAATCATATTTAAAATGTATTGCCACAAGAATATCTTTCAAATAAAAAAAAAATTATGTCAGTCCAATAATCCATCGTTGTTTTATTGCAATTTAAAGTTCTATACCTCTAAAAAAAACACCCGATACAATCAAAACAACACGACTTTGGGTATTTTAAAAACAACCGTTAACCTTAAAATAATTACACAAAAATTACCGAATAAAAGTAACACAAAACGTACTCACAGTATGCGGCCTCGACACCAACCACTTTTCTTGTCAACGTCCGAGCAACACCAGAGCCCGTGGAACACTGAGGCCTTTCTTTTAAAGAAGGCGGGTGGGGATCAAAAGCACCCACTATGATTTCTGCTTAAATTTATTTATTTATTTAGTTATTAAGCTTACATCACACACAGTACAAAATCTACTAAATATTTTACAAAATATTACATCTTAAATGTGTGACAATTAATATAAACATACGTTTCACAAAAAAATCAAAGAGAAATTTTAAATTTAAAAAAAAAGACAATTAAAATCCTTATATATAGGGAAATAACACATAAGAAACAGCTTTTGACGGCTACCCTCAATATGAGAACGAGGCGGCGGCGTCCTAATTGGCAAATTATTCTAAAATTAACGGTTGTTTACGAAGCTTGTTTGTGAGCGATATCCTATCCCACTTCTGATTTTAGCAACCAGAAGTTATAATCAAATAAAAAAAACTATTCGAAATAAGCTACGAAGTGATTTAACCAAAAATAACTTCATTAAAGAACAAATCACGGTATTCTCGAAATCACACTATATCTACCATAAAATTTACTTGTACAATCAAAACAACACGACTTTGGGTATTTTAAAAACAACCGTTAACCTTAAAATAATTATACAAAAATTACCGAATAAAAGTAACCCAAAACGTACTCACAGTATGCGGCCTCGACACCAACCACTTTTCTTGTCAACGTCCGAGCAACACCAGAGCCCGTGGAACACTGAGGCCTTTCTTTTAAAGAAGGCGGGTGGGGATCGAAAGCACCCACTATGATTTCTGCTTAAATTTATTTATTTATTTAGTTATTAAACTTACATCACACAGTACAAAATCTTACATCTAAAATGTGTGACCATTAATGTAAACATACGTTTCACAAAAAAATTAAAGAGAAATTTAAAATAAAAAAAAAAGACAGTTAAAATACTTATATATAGGTAAATAACACATAAGAAACAGCTTTTGACGGCTGCCCTCAATATGAGAGCGAGGCGGCGGCGTCCTAATTGGCAAATTATTCTAAAATTAACGGTTGTTTACGAAGCTTGTTTGTGAGCGATATCCTATCCCACTTCTGATTTTAGCAACCAGAAGTTATAATCAAATAAAAAAAACTATTCGAAATAAGCTACGAAGTGATTTAACCAAAAATAACTTCATTAAAGAACAAATCACGGTATTCTGGAAATCACACTATATCTACCATAAAATTTACTTGTACAATCAAAACAACACGACTTTGGGTATTTTAAAAACAACCATTAACCTTAAAATAATTACACAAAAATTACCGAATAAAAGTGACACAAAACGTACTCACAGTATGCGGCCTCGACACCAACCACTTTTCTTGTCAACGTCCGAGCAACACCAGAGCCCGTGGAACACTGAGGCCTTTCTTTTAAAGAAGGCGGGTGGGGATCAAAAGCACCCACTATGATTTCTGCTTAAATTTATTTATTTATTTAGTTATTAAGCTTACATCACACATAGTACAAAATCTTACATCTTTAATGTGTGACCATTAATGTAAACACAAAAAAATTAAAGAGAAATTTAAAATTAAAAATTAAAAAAAAAGACAGTTAAAATACTTATATATAGGGAAATAACACATAAGAAACAGCTTTTGACGGCTACCCTCAATATGAGAACGAGGCGGCGGCGTCCTAATTGGCAAATTATTCTAAAATTAACGGTTGGTTACGAAGCTTATTTGTGAGTGATATCCTATCCCACTTCTGATTTTAGCAACCAGAAGTTATAATCGAATAAAAAAAACTATTCGAAATAAGCTACGAAGTGATTTAACCAAAAATAACTTCATTAAAGAACAAATCACGGTATTCTCGAAATCACACTATATCTACCATAAAATTTACTTGTACAATCAAAACAACACGACTTTGGGTATTTTAAAAACAACCGTTAACCTTAAAATAATTATACAAAAATTACCGAATAAAAGTAACCCAAAACGTACTCACAGTATGCGGCCTCGACACCAACCACTTTTCTTGTCAACGTCCGAGCAACACCAGAGCCCGTGGAACACTGAGGCCTTTCTTTTAAAGAAGGCGGGTGGGGATCGAAAGCACCCACTATGATTTCTGCTTAAATTTATTTATTTATTTAGTTATTAAACTTACATCACACAGTACAAAATCTTACATCTAAAATGTGTGACCATTAATGTAAACATACGTTTCACAAAAAAATTAAAGAGAAATTTAAAATAAAAAATTAAAAAAAAAAGACAGTTAAAATACTTATATATAGGTAAATAACACATAAGAAACAGCTTTTGACGGCTGCCCTCAATATGAGAGCGAGGCGGCGGCGTCCTAATTGGCAAATTATTCTAAAATTAACGGTTGTTTACGAAGCTTATTTGTGAGCGATATCCTATCCCACTTCTGATTTTAGCAACCAGAAGTTATAATCAAATAAAAAAAACTATTCGAAATAAGCTACGAAGTGATTTAACCAAAAATAACTTCATTAAAGAACAAATCACGGTATTCTCGAAATCACACTATATCTACCTTAAAATTTACTTATACAATCAAAACAACACGACTTTGGGTATTTTAAAAACAACCGTTAACCTTAAAATAATTACACAAAAATTACCGAATAAAATAACACAAAACGTACTCACAGTATGCGGCCTCGACACCAACCACTTTTCTTGTCAACGTCTGAGCAACAACAGAGCCCTCGGCAATATGGGGCCTATCTTTTATATAAGGCGGGTGGGGATTGAAATCCCCCTCTATGATTTCTGCTTATATTTTTTTATTTATTTCGTTATTAAGCTTACAACATCACACACAGTACAAAATCTACTAAAAATTTTACAAAATCTTACATCTAAAATGTGTGACCATTAATGTAAACATACGTTTCACAAAAAAATTAAAGAGAAATTTAAAATTAAAAATTAAAAAAAAAGACAGTTAAAATACTTATATATAGCGAAATAACACATAAGAAACAGCTTTTGACGGCTACCCTCAATATGAGAGCGAGGCGGCGGCGTCCTAATTGGCAAATTATTCTAAAATTAACGGTTGGTTACGAAGCTTATTTGTGAGCGATATCCTATCCCACTTCTGATTTTAGCAACCAGAAGTTATAATCAAATAAAAAAATCTATTCGAAATAAGCTACGAAGTGATTTAACCAAAAATAACTTCATTAAAGAACAAATCACGGTATTCTCGAAATCACACTATATCTACCATAAAATTTACTTGTACAATCAAAACAACACGACTTTGGGTATTTTAAAAACAACCGTTAACCTTAAAATAATTATACAAAAATTACCGAATAAAAGTAACCCAAAACGTACTCACAGTATGCGGCCTCGACACCAACCACTTTTCTTGTCAACGTCCGAGCAACACCAGAGCCCGTGGAACACTGAGGCCTTTCTTTTAAAGAAGGCGGGTGGGGATCGAAAGCACCCACTATGATTTCTGCTTAAATTTATTTATTTATTTAGTTATTAAACTTACATCACACAGTACAAAATCTTACATCTAAAATGTGTGACCATTAATGTAAACATACGTTTCACAAAAAAATTAAAGAGAAATTTAAAATAAAAAATTAAAAAAAAAAGACAGTTAAAATACTTATATATAGGTAAATAACACATAAGAAACAGCTTTTGACGGCTGCCCTCAATATGAGAGCGAGGCGGCGGCGTCCTAATTGGCAAATTATTCTAAAATTAACGGTTGTTTACGAAGCTTATTTGTGAGCGATATCCTATCCCACTTCTGATTTTAGCAACCAGAAGTTATAATCAAATAAAAAAAACTATTCGAAATAAGCTACGAAGTGATTTAACCAAAAATAACTTCATTAAAGAACAAATCACGGTATTCTGGAAATCACACTATATCTACCATAAAATTTACTTGTACAATCAAAACAACACGACTTTGGGTATTTTAAAAACAACCATTAACCTTAAAATAATTACAGAAAAATTACCGAATAAAAGTGACACAAAACGTACTCACATTATGCGGCCTCGACACCAACCACTTTTCTTGTCAACGTCCGAGCAACACCAGAGCCCGTGGAACACTGAGGCCTTTCTTTTAAAGAAGGCGGGTGGGGATCAAAAGCACCCACTATGATTTCTGCTTAAATTTATTTATTTATTTAGTTATTAAGCTTACATCACACATAGTACAAAATCTTACATCTTTAATGTGTGACCATTAATGTAAACACAAAAAATTAAAGAGAAATTTAAAATTAAAAATTAAAAAAAAAGACAGTTAAAATACTTATATATAGGGAAATAACACATAAGAAACAGCTTTTGACGGCTACCCTCAATATGAGAACGAGGCGGCGGCGTCCTAATTGGCAAATTATTCTAAAATTAACGGTTGGTTACGAAGCTTATTTGTGAGTGATATCCTATCCCACTTCTGATTTTAGCAACCAGAAGTTATAATCGAATAAAAAAAACTATTCGAAATAAGCTACGAAGTGATTTAACCAAAAATAACTTCATTAAAGAACAAATCACGGTATTCTCGAAATCACACTATATCTACCATAAAATTTACTTGTACAATCAAAACAACACGACTTTGGGTATTTTAAAAACAACCGTTAACCTTAAAATAATTATACAAAAATTACCGAATAAAAGTAACCCAAAACGTACTCACAGTATGCGGCCTCGACACCAACCACTTTTCTTGTCAACGTCCGAGCAACACCAGAGCCCGTGGAACACTGAGGCCTTTCTTTTAAAGAAGGCGGGTGGGGATCGAAAGCACCCACTATGATTTCTGCTTAAATTTATTTATTTATTTAGTTATTAAACTTACATCACACAGTACAAAATCTTACATCTAAAATGTGTGACCATTAATGTAAACATACGTTTCACAAAAAAATTAAAGAGAAATTTAAAATAAAAAATTAAAAAAAAAAGACAGTTAAAATACTTATATATAGGTAAATAACACATAAGAAACAGCTTTTGACGGCTGCCCTCAATATGAGAGCGAGGCGGCGGCGTCCTAATTGGCAAATTATTCTAAAATTAACGGTTGTTTACGAAGCTTATTTGTGAGCGATATCCTATCCCACTTCTGATTTTAGCAACCAGAAGTTATAATCAAATAAAAAAAACTATTCGAAATAAGCTACGAAGTGATTTAACCAAAAATAACTTCATTAAAGAACAAATCACGGTATTCTCGAAATCACACTATATCTACCTTAAAATTTACTTATACAATCAAAACAACACGACTTTGGGTATTTTAAAAACAACCGTTAACCTTAAAATAATTACACAAAAATTACCGAATAAAATAACACAAAACGTACTCACAGTATGCGGCCTCGACACCAACCACTTTTCTTGTCAACGTCTGAGCAACAACAGAGCCCTCGGCAATATGGGGCCTATCTTTTATATAAGGCGGGTGGGGATTGAAATCCCCCTCTATGATTTCTGCTTATATTTTTTTATTTATTTCGTTATTAAGCTTACAACATCACACACAGTACAAAATCTACTAAAAATTTTACAAAATCTTACATCTAAAATGTGTGACCATTAATGTAAACATACGTTTCACAAAAAAATTAAAGAGAAATTTAAAATTAAAAATTAAAAAAAAAGACAGTTAAAATACTTATATATAGCGAAATAACACATAAGAAACAGCTTTTGACGGCTACCCTCAATATGAGAGCGAGGCGGCGGCGTCCTAATTGGCAAATTATTCTAAAATTAACGGTTGGTTACGAAGCTTATTTGTGAGCGATATCCTATCCCACTTCTGATTTTAGCAACCAGAAGTTATAATCAAATAAAAAAATCTATTCGAAATAAGCTACGAAGTGATTTAACCAAAAATAACTTCATTAAAGAACAAATCACGGTATTCTCGAAATCACACTATATCTACCATAAAATTTACTTGTACAATCAAAACAACACGACTTTGGGTATTTTAAAAACAACCGTTAACCTTAAAATAATTACACAAAAATTACCGAATAAAAGTGACACAAAACGTACTCACAGTATGCGGCCTCGACACCAACCACTTTTCTTGTCAACGTCCGAGCAACACCAGAGCCCGTGGAACACTGAGGCCTTTCTTTTAAAGAAGGCGGGTGGGGATCAAAAGCACCCACTATGATTTCTGCTTAAATTTATTTATTTATTTAGTTATTAAGCTTACATCACACACAGTACAAAATCTACTAAATATTTTACAAAATATTACATCTTAAATGTGTGACAATTAATGTAAACATACGTTTCACAAAAAAATTAAAGAGAAATTTTAAATTTTAAATAAAAAAAAAGACAATTAAAATCCTTATATATAGGGAAATAACACATAAGAAACAGCTTTTGACGGCTACCCTCAATATGAGAACGAGGCGGCGGCGTCCTAATTGGCAAATTATTCTAAAATTAACGGTTGTTTACGAAGCTTATATGTGAGCGATATCCTATCCCACTTCTGATTTTAGCAACCAGAAGTTATAATCAAATAAAAAAAACTATTCGAAATAAGCTACGAAGTGATTTAACCAAAAATAACTTCATTAAAGAACAAATCACGGTATTCTCGAAATCACACTATATCTACCATAAAATTTACTTGTACAATCAAAACAACACGACTTTGGGTATTTTAAAAACAACCGTTAACCTTAAAATAATTATACAAAAATTACCGAATAAAAGTAACCCAAAACGTACTCACAGTATGCGGCCTCGACACCAACCACTTTTCTTGTCAACGTCCGAGCAACACCAGAGCCCGTGGAACACTGAGGCCTTTCTTTTAAAGAAGGCGGGTGGGGATCGAAAGCACCCACTATGATTTCTGCTTAAATTTATTTATTTATTTAGTTATTAAACTTACATCACACAGTACAAAATCTTACATCTAAAATGTGTGACCATTAATGTAAACATACGTTTCACAAAAAAATTAAAGAGAAATTTAAAATAAAAAATTAAAAAAAAAAGACAGTTAAAATACTTATATATAGGTAAATAACACATAAGAAACAGCTTTTGACGGCTGCCCTCAATATGAGAGCGAGGCGGCGGCGTCCTAATTGGCAAATTATTCTAAAATTAACGGTTGTTTACGAAGCTTATTTGTGAGCGATATCCTATCCCACTTCTGATTTTAGCAACCAGAAGTTATAAACAAATAAAAAAAACTATTCGAAATAAGCTACGAAGTGATTTAACCAAAAATAACTTCATTAAAGAACAAATCACGGTATTCTCGAAATCACACTATATCTACCATAAAATTTACTTGTACAATCAAAACAACACGACTTTGGGTATTTTAAAAACAACCGTTAACCTTAAAATAATTATACAAAAATTACCGAATAAAAGTAACCCAAAACGTACTCACAGTATGCGGCCTCGACACCAACCACTTTTCTTGTCAACGTCCGAGCAACACCAGAGCCCGTGGAACACTGAGGCCTTTCTTTTAAAGAAGGCGGGTGGGGATCGAAAGCACCCACTATGATTTCTGCTTAAATTTATTTATTTATTTAGTTATTAAACTTACATCACACAGTACAAAATCTTACATCTAAAATGTGTGACCATTAATGTAAACATACGTTTCACAAAAAAATTAAAGAGAAATTTAAAATAAAAAATTAAAAAAAAAAGACAGTTAAAATACTTATATATAGGTAAATAACACATAAGAAACAGCTTTTGACGGCTGCCCTCAATATGAGAGCGAGGCGGCGGCGTCCTAATTGGCAAATTATTCTAAAATTAACGGTTGTTTACGAAGCTTATTTGTGAGCGATATCCTATCCCACTTCTGATTTTAGCAACCAGAAGTTATAAACAAATAAAAAAAACTATTCGAAATAAGCTACGAAGTGATTTAACCAAAAATAACTTCATTAAAGAACAAATCACGGTATTCTGGAAATCACACTATATCTACCATAAAATTTACTTGTACAATCAAAACAACACGACTTTGGGTATTTTAAAAACAACCATTAACCTTAAAATAATTACACAAAAATTACCGAATAAAAGTGACACAAAACGTACTCACATTATGCGGCCTCGACACCAACCACTTTTCTTGTCAACGTCCGAGCAACACCAGAGCCCGTGGAACACTGAGACCTTTCTTTTAAAGAAGGCGGGTGGGGATCAAAAGCACCCACTATGATTTCTGCTTAAATTTATTTATTTATTTAGTTATTAAGCTTACATCACACATAGTACAAAATCTTACATCTTTAATGTGTGACCATTAATGTAAACACAAAAAATTAAAGAGAAATTTAAAATTAAAAATTAAAAAAAAAGACAGTTAAAATACTTATATATAGGGAAATAACACATAAGAAACAGCTTTTGACGGCTACCCTCAATATGAGAACGAGGCGGCGGCGTCCTAATTGGCAAATTATTCTAAAATTAACGGTTGGTTACGAAGCTTATTTGTGAGTGATATCCTATCCCACTTCTGATTTTAGCAACCAGAAGTTATAATCGAATAAAAAAAACTATTCGAAATAAGCTACGAAGTGATTTAACCAAAAATAACTTCATTAAAGAACAAATCACGGTATTCTCGAAATCACACTATATCTACCATAAAATTTACTTGTACAATCAAAACAACACGACTTTGGGTATTTTAAAAACAACCGTTAACCTTAAAATAATTATACAAAAATTACCGAATAAAAGTAACCCAAAACGTACTCACAGTATGCGGCCTCGACACCAACCACTTTTCTTGTCAACGTCCGAGCAACACCAGAGCCCGTGGAACACTGAGGCCTTTCTTTTAAAGAAGGCGGGTGGGGATCAAAAGCACCCACTATGATTTCTGCTTAAATTTATTTATTTATTTAGTTATTAAGCTTACATCACACACAGTACAAAATCTACTAAATATTTTACAAAATATTACATCTTAAATGTGTGACAATTAATGTAAACATACGTTTCACAAAAAAATCAAAGAGAAATTTTAAATTTAAAAAAAAAGACAATTAAAATCCTTATATATAGGGAAATAACACATAAGAAACAGCTTTTGACGGCTACCCTCAATATGAGAACGAGGCGGCGGCGTCCTAATTGGCAAATTATTCTAAAATTAACGGTTGTTTACGAAGCTTGTTTGTGAGCGATATCCTATCCCACTTCTGATTTTAGCAACCAGAAGTTATAATCAAATAAAAAAAACTATTCGAAATAAGCTACGAAGTGATTTAACCAAAAATAACTTCATTAAAGAACAAATCACGGTATTCTCGAAATCACACTATATCTACCTTAAAATTTACTTATACAATCAAAACAACACGACTTTGGGTATTTTAAAAACAACCGTTAACCTTAAAATAATTACACAAAAATTACCGAATAAAATAACACAAAACGTACTCACAGTATGCGGCCTCGACACCAACCACTTTTCTTGTCAACGTCTGAGCAACAACAGAGCCCTCGGCAATATGGGGCCTATCTTTTATATAAGGCGGGTGGGGATTGAAACCCCCCTCTATGATTTCTGCATATATTTTTTTATTTATTTCGTAATTAAGCTTACAACATCACACACAGTACAAAATCTACTAAATATTTTATAAAATCTTACATCTAAAATGTGTGACAATTAATGTAAACATACGTTTCACAAAAAATTAAAGAGAAATTTTAAATTTAAAACAAAAAGACAGTTACAATACTTATATATAGGGAAATAACACATAAGAAACAGCTTTTGACGGCTACCCTCAATATGAGTGCGAGGCGGCGGCGTCCTAATTGGCAAATTATTCTAAAATTAACGGTTGTTTACGAAGCTTATTTTTGAGCGATATCCTATCCCACTTCTGATTTTAGCAACCAGAAGTTATAATCAAATAAAAAAAACTATTCGAAATAAGCTACGAAGTGATTTAACCAAAAATAACTTCATTAAAGAACAAATCACGGTATTCTCGAAATCACACTATATCTACCTTAAAATTTACTTATACAATCAAAACAACACGACTTTGGGTATTTTAAAAACAACCGTTAACCTTAAAATAATTACACAAAAATTACCGAATAAAATAACACAAAACGTACTCACAGTATGCGGCCTCGACACCAACCACTTTTCTTGTCAACGTCTGAGCAACAACAGAGCCCTCGGCAATATGGGGCCTATCTTTTATATAAGGCGGGTGGGGATTGAAACCCCCCTCTATGATTTCTGCTTATATTTTTTTATTTATTTCGTTATTAAGCTTACAACATCACACACAGTACAAAATCTACTAAATATTTTACAAAATATTACATCTTAAATGTGTGACAATTAATGTAAACATACGTTTCACAAAAAAATCAAAGAGAAATTTTAAATTTAAAAAAAAAGACAATTAAAATCCTTATATATAGGGAAATAACACATAAGAAACAGCTTTTGACGGCTACCCTCAATATGAGAACGAGGCGGAGGCGTCCTAATTGGCAAATTATTCTAAAATTAACGGTTGTTTACGAAGCTTGTTTGTGAGCGATATCCTATCCCACTTCTGATTTTAGCAACCAGAAGTTATAATCAAATAAAAAAAACTATTCGAAATAAGCTACGAAGTGATTTAACCAAAAATAACTTCATTAAAGAACAAATCACGGTATTCTCGAAATCACACTATATCTACCTTAAAATTTACTTATACAATCAAAACAACACGACTTTGGGTATTTTAAAAACAACCGTTAACCTTAAAATAATTACACAAAAATTACCGAATAAAATAACACAAAACGTACTCACAGTATGCGGCCTCGACACCAACCACTTTTCTTGTCAACGTCTGAGCAACAACAGAGCCCTCGGCAATATGGGGCCTATCTTTTATATAAGGCGGGTGGGGATTGAAACCCCCCTCTATGATTTCTGCATATATTTTTTTATTTATTTCGTAATTAAGCTTACAACATCACACACAGTACAAAATCTACTAAATATTTTATAAAATCTTACATCTAAAATGTGTGACAATTAATGTAAACATACGTTTCACAAAAAATTAAAGAGAAATTTTAAATTTAAAACAAAAAGACAGTTACAATACTTATATATAGGGAAATAACACATAAGAAACAGCTTTTGACGGCTACCCTCAATATGAGTGCGAGGCGGCGGCGTCCTAATTGGCAAATTATTCTAAAATTAACGGTTGTTTACGAAGCTTATTTTTGAGCGATATCCTATCCCACTTCTGATTTTAGCAACCAGAAGTTATAATCAAATAAAAAAAACTATTCGAAATAAGCTACGAAGTGATTTAACCAAAAATAACTTCATTAAAGAACAAATCACGGTATTCTCGAAATCACACTATATCTACCTTAAAATTTACTTATACAATCAAAACAACACGACTTTGGGTATTTTAAAAACAACCGTTAACCTTAAAATAATTACACAAAAATTACCGAATAAAATAACACAAAACGTACTCACAGTATGCGGCCTCGACACCAACCACTTTTCTTGTCAACGTCTGAGCAACAACAGAGCCCTCGGCAATATGGGGCCTATCTTTTATATAAGGCGGGTGGGGATTGAAACCCCCCTCTATGATTTCTGCTTATATTTTTTTATTTATTTCGTTATTAAGCTTACAACATCACACACAGTACAAAATCTACTAAATATTTTACAAAATATTACATCTTAAATGTGTGACAATTAATGTAAACATACGTTTCACAAAAAAATCAAAGAGAAATTTTAAATTTAAAAAAAAAGACAATTAAAATCCTTATATATAGGGAAATAACACATAAGAAACAGCTTTTGACGGCTACCCTCAATATGAGAACGAGGCGGAGGCGTCCTAATTGGCAAATTATTCTAAAATTAACGGTTGTTTACGAAGCTTGTTTGTGAGCGATATCCTATCCCACTTCTGATTTTAGCAACCAGAAGTTATAATCAAATAAAAAAAACTATTCGAAATAAGCTACGAAGTGATTTAACCAAAAATAACTTCATTAAAGAACAAATCACGGTATTCTCGAAATCACACTATATCTACCATAAAATTTACTTGTACAATCAAAACAACACGACTTTGGGTATTTTAAAAACAACCGTTAACCTTAAAATAATTATACAAAAATTACCGAATAAAAGTAACCCAAAACGTACTCACAGTATGCGGCCTCGACACCAACCACTTTTCTTGTCAACGTCCGAGCAACACCAGAGCCCGTGGAACACTGAGGCCTTTCTTTTAAAGAAGGCGGGTGGGGATCGAAAGCACCCACTATGATTTCTGCTTAAATTTATTTATTTATTTAGTTATTAAACTTACATCACACAGTACAAAATCTTACATCTAAAATGTGTGACCATTAATGTAAACATACGTTTCACAAAAAAATTAAAGAGAAATTTAAAATAAAAAAAAAAGACAGTTAAAATACTTATATATAGGTAAATAACACATAAGAAACAGCTTTTGACGGCTGCCCTCAATATGAGAGCGAGGCGGCGGCGTCCTAATTGGCAAATTATTCTAAAATTAACGGTTGTTTACGAAGCTTATTTGTGAGCGATATCCTATCCCACTTCTGATTTTAGCAACCAGAAGTTATAATCAAATAAAAAAAACTATTCGAAATAAGCTACGAAGTGATTTAACCAAAAATAACTTCATTAAAGAACAAATCACGGTATTCTGGAAATCACACTATATCTACCATAAAATTTACTTGTACAATCAAAACAACACGACTTTGGGTATTTTAAAAACAACCATTAACCTTAAAATAATTACACAAAAATTACCGAATAAAAGTGACACAAAACGTACTCACAGTATGCGGCCTCGACACCAACCACTTTTCTTGTCAACGTCCGAGCAACACCAGAGCCCGTGGAACACTGAGGCCTTTCTTTTAAAGAAGGCGGGTGGGGATCAAAAGCACCCACTATGATTTCTGCTTAAATTTATTTATTTATTTAGTTATTAAGCTTACATCACACACAGTACAAAATCTACTAAATATTTTACAAAATATTACATCTTAAATGTGTGACAATTAATGTAAACATACGTTTCACAAAAAAATTAAAGAGAAATTTTAAATTTTAAATAAAAAAAAAAGACAATTAAAATCCTTATATATAGGGAAATAACACATAAGAAACAGCTTTTGACGGCTACCCTCAATATGAGAACGAGGCGGCGGCGTCCTAATTGGCAAATTATTCTAAAATTAACGGTTGTTTACGAAGCTTATTTGTGAGCGATATCCTATCCCACTTCTGATTTTAGCAACCAGAAGTTATAATCAAATAAAAAAAACTATTCGAAATAAGCTACGAAGTGATTTAACCAAAAATAACTTCATTAAAGAACAAATCACGGTATTCTCGAAATCACACTATATCTACCTTAAAATTTACTTATACAATCAAAACAACACGACTTTGGGTATTTTAAAAACAACCGTTAACCTTAAAATAATTACACAAAAATTACCGAATAAAATAACACAAAACGTACTCACAGTATGCGGCCTCGACACCAACCACTTTTCTTGTCAACGTCTGAGCAACAACAGAGCCCTCGGCAATATGGGGCCTATCTTTTATATAAGGCGGGTGGGGATTGAAATCCCCCTCTATGATTTCTGCTTATATTTTTTTATTTATTTCGTTATTAAGCTTACAACATCACACACAGTACAAAATCTACTAAATATTTTATAAAATCTTACATCTAAAATGTGTGACAATTAATGTAAACATACGTTTCACAAAAAATTAAAGAGAAATTTTAAATTTAAAACAAAAAGACAGTTACAATACTTATATATAGGGAAATAACACATAAGAAACAGCTTTTGACGGCTGCCCTCAATATGAGAGCGAGGCGGCGGCGTCCTAATTGGCAAATTATTCTAAAATTAACGGTTGTTTACGAAGCTTATTTGTGAGCGATATCCTATCCCACTTCTGATTTTAGCAACCAGAAGTTATAATCAAATAAAAAAAACTATTCGAAATAAGCTACGAAGTGATTTAACCAAAAATAACTTCATTAAAGAACAAATCACGGTATTCTCGAAATCACACTATATCTACCTTAAAATTTACTTATACAATCAAAACAACACGACTTTGGGTATTTTAAAAACAACCGTTAACCTTAAAATAATTACACAAAAATTACCGAATAAAATAACACAAAACGTACTCACAGTATGCGGCCTCGACACCAACCACTTTTCTTGTCAACGTCTGAGCAACAACAGAGCCCTCGGCAATATGGGGCCTATCTTTTATATAAGGCGGGTGGGGATTGAAATCCCCCTCTATGATTTCTGCTTATATTTTTTTATTTATTTCGTTATTAAGCTTACAACATCACACACAGTACAAAATCTACTAAAAATTTTACAAAATCTTACATCTAAAATGTGTGACCATTAATGTAAACATACGTTTCACAAAAAAATTAAAGAGAAATTTAAAATTAAAAATTAAAAAAAATGACAGTTAAAATACTTATATATAGCGAAATAACACATAAGAAACAGCTTTTGACGGCTACCCTCAATATGAGAGCGAGGCGGCGGCGTCCTAATTGGCAAATTATTCTAAAATTAACGGTTGGTTACGAAGCTTATTTGTGAGCGATATCCTATCCCACTTCTGATTTTAGCAACCAGAAGTTATAATCAAATAAAAAAATCTATTCGAAATAAGCTACGAAGTGATTTAACCAAAAATAACTTCATTAAAGAACAAATCACGGTATTCTCGAAATCACACTATATCTACCATAAAATTTACTTGTACAATCAAAACAACACGACTTTGGGTATTTTAAAAACAACCGTTAACCTTAAAATAATTACACAAAAATTACCGAATAAAAGTGACACAAAACGTACTCACAGTATGCGGCCTCGACACCAACCACTTTTCTTGTCAACGTCCGAGCAACACCAGAGCCCGTGGAACACTGAGGCCTTTCTTTTAAAGAAGGCGGGTGGGGATCAAAAGCACCCACTATGATTTCTGCTTAAATTTATTTATTTATTTAGTTATTAAGCTTACATCACACACAGTACAAAATCTACTAAATATTTTACAAAATATTACATCTTAAATGTGTGACAATTAATGTAAACATACGTTTCACAAAAAAATTAAAGAGAAATTTTAAATTTTAAATAAAAAAAAAGACAATTAAAATCCTTATATATAGGGAAATAACACATAAGAAACAGCTTTTGACGGCTACCCTCAATATGAGAACGAGGCGGCGGCGTCCTAATTGGCAAATTATTCTAAAATTAACGGTTGTTTACGAAGCTTATTTGTGAGCGATATCCTATCCCACTTCTGATTTTAGCAACCAGAAGTTATAATCAAATAAAAAAAACTATTCGAAATAAGCTACGAAGTGATTTAACCAAAAATAACTTCATTAAAGAACAAATCACGGTATTCTCGAAATCACACTATATCTACCATAAAATTTACTTGTACAATCAAAACAACACGACTTTGGGTATTTTAAAAACAACCGTTAACCTTAAAATAATTATACAAAAATTACCGAATAAAAGTAACCCAAAACGTACTCACAGTATGCGGCCTCGACACCAACCACTTTTCTTGTCAACGTCCGAGCAACACCAGAGCCCGTGGAACACTGAGGCCTTTCTTTTAAAGAAGGCGGGTGGGGATCGAAAGCACCCACTATGATTTCTGCTTAAATTTATTTATTTATTTAGTTATTAAACTTACATCACACAGTACAAAATCTTACATCTAAAATGTGTGACCATTAATGTAAACATACGTTTCACAAAAAAATTAAAGAGAAATTTAAAATTAAAAATTAAAAAAAAAAGACAGTTAAAATACTTATATATAGGTAAATAACACATAAGAAACAGCTTTTGACGGCTGCCCTCAATATGAGAGCGAGGCGGCGGCGTCCTAATTGGCAAATTATTCTAAAATTAACGGTTGTTTACGAAGCTTATTTGTGAGCGATATCCTATCCCACTTCTGATTTTAGCAACCAGAAGTTATAATCAAATAAAAAAAACTATTCGAAATAAGCTACGAAGTGATTTAACCAAAAATAACTTCATTAAAGAACAAATCACGGTATTCTGGAAATCACACTATATCTACCATAAAATTTACTTGTACAATCAAAACAACACGACTTTGGGTATTTTAAAAACAACCATTAACCTTAAAATAATTACACAAAAATTACCGAATAAAAGTGACACAAAACGTACTCACAGTATGCGGCCTCGACACCAACCACTTTTCTTGTCAACGTCCGAGCAACACCAGAGCCCGTGGAACACTGAGGCCTTTCTTTTAAAGAAGGCGGGTGGGGATCAAAAGCACCCACTATGATTTCTGCTTAAATTTATTTATTTATTTAGTTATTAAGCTTACATCACACATAGTACAAAATCTTACATCTTTAATGTGTGACCATTAATGTAAACACAAAAAAATTAAAGAGAAATTTAAAATTAAAAATTAAAAAAAAAGACAGTTAAAATACTTATATATAGGGAAATAACACATAAGAAACAGCTTTTGACGGCTACCCTCAATATGAGAACGAGGCGGCGGCGTCCTAATTGGCAAATTATTCTAAAATTAACGGTTGGTTACGAAGCTTATTTGTGAGTGATATCCTATCCCACTTCTGATTTTAGCAACCAGAAGTTATAATCGAATAAAAAAAACTATTCGAAATAAGCTACGAAGTGATTTAACCAAAAATAACTTCATTAAAGAACAAATCACGGTATTCTCGAAATCACACTATATCTACCATAAAATTTACTTGTACAATCAAAACAACACGACTTTGGGTATTTTAAAAACAACCGTTAACCTTAAAATAATTATACAAAAATTACCGAATAAAAGTAACCCAAAACGTACTCACAGTATGCGGCCTCGACACCAACCACTTTTCTTGTCAACGTCCGAGCAACACCAGAGCCCGTGGAACACTGAGGCCTTTCTTTTAAAGAAGGCGGGTGGGGATCAAAAGCACCCACTATGATTTCTGCTTAAATTTATTTATTTATTTAGTTATTAAGCTTACATCACACACAGTACAAAATCTACTAAATATTTTACAAAATATTACATCTTAAATGTGTGACAATTAATGTAAACATACGTTTCACAAAAAAATCAAAGAGAAATTTTAAATTTAAAAAAAAAGACAATTAAAATCCTTATATATAGGGAAATAACACATAAGAAACAGCTTTTGACGGCTACCCTCAATATGAGAACGAGGCGGAGGCGTCCTAATTGGCAAATTATTCTAAAATTAACGGTTGTTTACGAAGCTTGTTTGTGAGCGATATCCTATCCCACTTCTGATTTTAGCAACCAGAAGTTATAATCAAATAAAAAAAACTATTCGAAATAAGCTACGAAGTGATTTAACCAAAAATAACTTCATTAAAGAACAAATCACGGTATTCTCGAAATCACACTATATCTACCTTAAAATTTACTTATACAATCAAAACAACACGACTTTGGGTATTTTAAAAACAACCGTTAACCTTAAAATAATTACACAAAAATTACCGAATAAAATAACACAAAACGTACTCACAGTATGCGGCCTCGACACCAACCACTTTTCTTGTCAACGTCTGAGCAACAACAGAGCCCTCGGCAATATGGGGCCTATCTTTTATATAAGGCGGGTGGGGATTGAAACCCCCCTCTATGATTTCTGCATATATTTTTTTATTTATTTCGTAATTAAGCTTACAACATCACACACAGTACAAAATCTACTAAATATTTTATAAAATCTTACATCTAAAATGTGTGACAATTAATGTAAACATACGTTTCACAAAAAATTAAAGAGAAATTTTAAATTTAAAACAAAAAGACAGTTACAATACTTATATATAGGGAAATAACACATAAGAAACAGCTTTTGACGGCTACCCTCAATATGAGAACGAGGCGGAGGCGTCCTAATTGGCAAATTATTCTAAAATTAACGGTTGTTTACGAAGCTTGTTTGTGAGCGATATCCTATCCCACTTCTGATTTTAGCAACCAGAAGTTATAATCAAATAAAAAAAACTATTCGAAATAAGCTACGAAGTGATTTAACCAAAAATAACTTCATTAAAGAACAAATCACGGTATTCTCGAAATCACACTATATCTACCATAAAATTTACTTGTACAATCAAAACAACACGACTTTGGGTATTTTAAAAACAACCGTTAACCTTAAAATAATTATACAAAAATTACCGAATAAAAGTAACCCAAAACGTACTCACAGTATGCGGCCTCGACACCAACCACTTTTCTTGTCAACGTCCGAGCAACACCAGAGCCCGTGGAACACTGAGGCCTTTCTTTTAAAGAAGGCGGGTGGGGATCGAAAGCACCCACTATGATTTCTGCTTAAATTTATTTATTTATTTAGTTATTAAACTTACATCACACAGTACAAAATCTTACATCTAAAATGTGTGACCATTAATGTAAACATACGTTTCACAAAAAAATTAAAGAGAAATTTAAAATAAAAAAAAAAGACAGTTAAAATACTTATATATAGGTAAATAACACATAAGAAACAGCTTTTGACGGCTGCCCTCAATATGAGAGCGAGGCGGCGGCGTCCTAATTGGCAAATTATTCTAAAATTAACGGTTGTTTACGAAGCTTATTTGTGAGCGATATCCTATCCCACTTCTGATTTTAGCAACCAGAAGTTATAATCAAATAAAAAAAACTATTCGAAATAAGCTACGAAGTGATTTAACCAAAAATAACTTCATTAAAGAACAAATCACGGTATTCTGGAAATCACACTATATCTACCATAAAATTTACTTGTACAATCAAAACAACACGACTTTGGGTATTTTAAAAACAACCATTAACCTTAAAATAATTACACAAAAATTACCGAATAAAAGTGACACAAAACGTACTCACAGTATGCGGCCTCGACACCAACCACTTTTCTTGTCAACGTCCGAGCAACACCAGAGCCCGTGGAACACTGAGGCCTTTCTTTTAAAGAAGGCGGGTGGGGATCAAAAGCACCCACTATGATTTCTGCTTAAATTTATTTATTTATTTAGTTATTAAGCTTACATCACACATAGTACAAAATCTTACATCTTTAATGTGTGACCATTAATGTAAACACAAAAAAATTAAAGAGAAATTTAAAATTAAAAATTAAAAAAAAAGACAGTTAAAATACTTATATATCGACGTTTAAGAACCAATAGTGTCTATCTCAGTTTTTTACGTTTTTCACTTTTTAATGCAGGTAGATTTAAAGTTTAATTTGGCTTGGCCTACTAAGGCATCTATCTCAAAATTCACAAAATGTCGTAGTTATTCGCTGTAGAAATACCATCTAAGTTAAGAGCGCGTTTATTTTTCTGCCAATACTGTTTATCTCTTCTCTATTGCGGCTGCACCTCTCCGCATCGAAACGAGAAAAAGGCGGCAAAACCAGATACGACCAGCTAAGCAAATGGGTGATTCATGCACTTCAGACTTTTGCAGAAGAAGCAAATTTAGAGGTAGTTATAATTTTGAAGAAGAGACACGCAAATCCATTCATAGCTCCTTCTGGAAAACTCTTAATTGGGGCGAAATAAAAATGTTTGTCATAGGACATGTAAACCGTGCTAGGACTACTTGGAGCCTGTATGTCGTACTATATCTGATGTATTTAACGCCTATAAACAACATTAATATATCTGCTGTATCTAGTTACACATTTGATAAAAGTTTTAAACCGAATAATTTATCAATATATACTTTAAAAAATATATGTGTGATATTTCTGTTGGCCATAATGAAGGTAATATAGATGAGCATATTTATCAAGAGCATCTTTTTAAAAAAAATAGAGCCAGGGAAGAGAAGGCAAAGGATAAAGAGGATGCAGCTAAGGGACATTGCATTTTATTAACGATGGACTTAGAGTCGTTAAAGTTTGCCCTTACTCCACTGCTAGCGCTTTATACTTTAAAACGAAATTGACATGTCATAATTTTACACTCTTCGATTTGACTTCACGCCATTGCACTTGTTACTGGTTCACAGAAGTACTTTCGTGTCATTTGTGATAGACTAATTAGAGCGCCATTGCTTGCCGAAGAAAATGCCATTAATTATTTATTCCGATGGTTGCACGTACCAAAATCGGAACGTTATAATGGCAAATGCGCTCATAAACTTAAGTATAAAGCACAAAATCACCATCACCCAAAAGTTCCTCGAACGTGGGCACACTCAAATGGAGTGTGATTCGGTTCATAGTGCGATGGAACGGAGCTCTCAAATCGTGTGATTCGATTATTATGTTTCGGTAACTAAAGAAGCATGGGCATCAAATCAGAAGTAATTCAGATTGACTATAGTTTTGTGAAAAATTATGCCGATACATCTACTTGGCTTTACAAAACTATAAGGCCAGGACGCAAAGCTGGTGACCCTACTGTAACAGACTTAAGACTTAATTAAAGTAAAACTAAATTTCGACCAGGATTGGTTTGCCTTGCCACAAAGACCAAAAAGATATAACCCCTACGTGTCTTATTTGACCTTACATGAAAATATGATTCCTATAACTCCCTCGAAGTACCAGCACCAAGAGCTCAAACAAATTCTAACAAACGAATGTCATATTTTTTATGATACACTGCCCCATTTGTAGAGTGTGAGTGTGAGTGTGTGGTTCAGTTGTTTTTGTTGTTTGTATCTGTTTCTACTAAATTTGAAGATTCGTTTCAGTTACTTTGAAGATTTTTTTTAGTTATTAAATTATATAATTATTAAGAAGTCTTTTTCAGTTATTTTAAAGTCTTTTTACTTATTTAGAACACAATCATTTCATCTTTCACTGTGAACATTATTGAAAAATGTGATTTTTCATTTTGTTGTTTTATTTCAAAAACGGCTAACTACTATTTATTTCAAAAATATTTACACAAATAAAACCAATACCACCTATCTCACGTTAATTCTAACTAGGCCAATGTTAAGCTAATGCTAGGATAGCTATCGTATTTCAGCATATTTTTTTCTATTTTTACATATATAAACATTTCAAGTATCTTTCTATTCAAAGTCGAGAAATGTTTTTTTTATCTCCTGAAAAGTTCACTTTATTGAGATAAACACTATTGGACCTTAACCGTCGATATAGGGAAATAACACATAAGAAACAGCTTTTGACGGCTACCCTCAATATGAGAACGAGGCGGCGGCGTCCTAATTGGCAAATTATTCTAAAATTAACGGTTGGTTACGAAGCTTATTTGTGAGTGATATCCTATCCCACTTCTGATTTTAGCAACCAGAAGTTATAATCGAATAAAAAAAACTATTCGAAATAAGCTACGAAGTGATTTAACCAAAAATAACTTCATTAAAGAACAAATCACGGTATTCTCGAAATCACACTATATCTACCATAAAATTTACTTGTACAATCAAAACAACACGACTTTGGGTATTTTAAAAACAACCGTTAACCTTAAAATAATTATACAAAAATTACCGAATAAAAGTAACTCAAAACGTACTCACAGTATGCGGCCTCGACACCAACCACTTTTCTTGTCAACGTCCGAGCAACACCAGAGCCCGTGGAACACTGAGGCCTTTCTTTTAAAGAAGGCGGGTGGGGATCGAAAGCACCCACTATGATTTCTGCTTAAATTTATTTATTTATTTAGTTATTAAACTTACATCACACAGTACAAAATCTTACATCTAAAATGTGTGACCATTAATGTAAACATACGTTTCACAAAAAAATTAAAGAGAAATTTAAAATAAAAAATTAAAAAAAAAAGACAGTTAAAATACTTATATATAGGTAAATAACACATAAGAAACAGCTTTTGACGGCTGCCCTCAATATGAGTGCGAGGCGGCGGCGTCCTAATTGGCAAATTATTCTAAAATTAACGGTTGTTTACGAAGCTTATTTGTGAGCGATATCCTATCCCACTTCTGATTTTAGCAACCAGAAGTTATAATCAAATAACAAAAACTATTCGAAATAAGCTACGAAGTGATTTAACCAAAAATAACTTCATTAAAGAACAAATCACGGTATTCTCGAAATCACACTATATCTACCATAAAATTTACTTGTACAATCAAAACAACACGACTTTGGGTATTTTAAAAACAACCGTTAACCTTAAAATAATTACACAAAAATTACCGAATAAAAGTAACACAAAACGTACTCACAGTATGCGGCCTCGACACCAACCACTTTTCTTGTCAACGTCCGAGCAACACCAGAGCCCGTGGAACACTGAGGCCTTTCTTTTAAAGAAGGCGGGTGGGGATCAAAAGCACCCACTATGATTTCTGCTTAAATTTATTTATTTATTTAGTTATTAAGCTTACATCACACACAGTACAAAATCTACTAAATATTTTACAAAATATTACATCTTAAATGTGTGACAATTAATGTAAACATACGTTTCACAAAAAAACCAAAGAGAAATTTTAAATTTAAAAAAAAAGACAATTAAAATCCTTATATATAGGGAAATAACACATAAGAAACAGCTTTTGACGGCTACCCTCAATATGAGAACGAGGCGGCGGCGTCCTAATTGGCAAATTATTCTAAAATTAACGGTTGTTTACGAAGCTTGTTTGTGAGCGATATCCTATCCCACTTCTGATTTTAGCAACCAGAAGTTATAATCAAATAAAAAAAACTATTCGAAATAAGCTACGAAGTGATTTAACCAAAAATAACTTCATTAAAGAACAAATCACGGTATTCTCGAAATCACACTATATCTACCATAAAATTTACTTGTACAATCAAAACAACACGACTTTGGGTATTTTAAAAACAACCGTTAACCTTAAAATAATTACACAAAAATTACCGAATAAAAGTGACACAAAACGTACTTACAGTATGCGGCCTCGACACCAACCACTTTTCTTGTCAACGTCCGAGCAACACCAGAGCCCGTGGAACACTGAGGCCTTTCTTTTAAAGAAGGCGGGTGGGGATCAAAAGCACCCACTATGATTTCTGCTTAAATTTATTTATTTATTTAGTTATTAAGCTTACATCACACACAGTACAAAATCTACTAAAAATTTTACAAAATCTTACATCTAAAATGTGTGACCATTAATGTAAATATACGTTTCACAAAAAAATTAAAGAGAAATTTAAAATTAAAAATTAAAAAAAAAGACAGTTAAAATACTTATATATAGGTAAATAACACATAAGAAATAGCTTTTGACGGCTGCCCTCAATATGAGAGCGAGGCGGCGGCGTCCTAATTGGCAAATTATTCTAAAATTAACGGTTGGTTACGAAGCTTATTTGTGAGCGATATCCTATCCCACTTCTGATTTTAGCAACCAGAAGTTATAATCAAATAAAAAAAACTATTCGAAATAAGCTACGAAGTGATTTAACCAAAAATAACTTCATTAAAGAACAAATCACGGTATTCTGGAAATCACACTATATCTACCATAAAATTTACTTGTACAATCAAAACAACACGACTTTGGGTATTTTAAAAACAACCATTAACCTTAAAATAATTACACAAAAATTACCGAATAAAAGTGACACAAAACGTACTCACAGTATGCGGCCTCGACACCAACCACTTTTCTTGTCAACGTCCGAGCAACACCAGAGCCCGTGGAACACTGAGGCCTTTCTTTTAAAGAAGGCGGGTGGGGATCAAAAGCACCCACTATGATTTCTGCTTAAATTTATTTATTTATTTAGTTATTAAGCTTACATCACACACAGTACAAAATCTACTAAAAATTTTACAAAATCTTACATCTAAAATGTGTGACCATTAATGTAAATATACGTTTCACAAAAAAATTAAAGAGAAATTTAAAATTAAAAATTAAAAAAAAAGACAGTTAAAATACTTATATATAGGTAAATAACACATAAGAAATAGCTTTTGACGGCTGCCCTCAATATGAGAGCGAGGCGGCGGCGTCCTAATTGGCAAATTATTCTAAAATTAACGGTTGGTTACGAAGCTTATTTGTGAGCGATATCCTATCCCACTTCTGATTTTAGCAACCAGAAGTTATAATCAAATAAAAAAATCTATTCGAAATAAGCTACGAAGTGATTTAACCAAAAATAACTTCATTAAAGAACAAATCACGGTATTCTCGAAATCACACTATATCTACCATAAAATTTACTTGTACAATCAAAACAACACGACTTTGGGTATTTTAAAAACAACCGTTAACCTTAAAATAATTACACAAAAATTACCGAATAAAAGTGACACAAAACGTACTCACAGTATGCGGCCTCGACACCAACCACTTTTCTTGTCAACGTCCGAGCAACACCAGAGCCCGTGGAACACTGAGGCCTTTCTTTTAAAGAAGGCGGGTGGGGATCAAAAGCACCCACTATGATTTCTGCTTAAATTTATTTATTTATTTAGTTATTAAGCTTACATCACACACAGTACAAAATCTACTAAATATTTTACAAAATATTACATCTTAAATGTGTGACAATTAATGTAAACATACGTTTCACAAAAAAATTAAAGAGAAATTTTAAATTTTAAATAAAAAAAAAGACAATTAAAATCCTTATATATAGGGAAATAACACATAAGAAACAGCTTTTGACGGCTACCCTCAATATGAGAACGAGGCGGCGGCGTCCTAATTGGCAAATTATTCTAAAATTAACGGTTGTTTACGAAGCTTATTTGTGAGCGATATCCTATCCCACTTCTGATTTTAGCAACCAGAAGTTATAATCAAATAAAAAAAACTATTCGAAATAAGCTACGAAGTGATTTAACCAAAAATAACTTCATTAAAGAACAAATCACGGTATTCTCGAAATCACACTATATCTACCATAAAATTTACTTGTACAATCAAAACAACACGACTTTGGGTATTTTAAAAACAACCGTTAACCTTAAAATAATTATACAAAAATTACCGAATAAAAGTAACCCAAAACGTACTCACAGTATGCGGCCTCGACACCAACCACTTTTCTTGTCAACGTCCGAGCAACACCAGAGCCCGTGGAACACTGAGGCCTTTCTTTTAAAGAAGGCGGGTGGGGATCGAAAGCACCCACTATGATTTCTGCTTAAATTTATTTATTTATTTAGTTATTAAACTTACATCACACAGTACAAAATCTTACATCTAAAATGTGTGACCATTAATGTAAACATACGTTTCACAAAAAAATTAAAGAGAAATTTAAAATTAAAAATTAAAAAAAAAGACAGTTAAAATACTTATATATAGCGAAATAACACATAAGAAACAGCTTTTGACGGCTACCCTCAATATGAGAGCGAGGCGGCGGCGTCCTAATTGGCAAATTATTCTAAAATTAACGGTTGGTTACGAAGCTTATTTGTGAGCGATATCCTATCCCACTTCTGATTTTAGCAACCAGAAGTTATAATCAAATAAAAAAATCTATTCGAAATAAGCTACGAAGTGATTTAACCAAAAATAACTTCATTAAAGAACAAATCACGGTATTCTCGAAATCACACTATATCTACCATAAAATTTACTTGTACAATCAAAACAACACGACTTTGGGTATTTTAAAAACAACCGTTAACCTTAAAATAATTACACAAAAATTACCGAATAAAAGTGACACAAAACGTACTCACAGTATGCGGCCTCGACACCAACCACTTTTCTTGTCAACGTCCGAGCAACACCAGAGCCCGTGGAACACTGAGGCCTTTCTTTTCAAGAAGGCGGGTGGGGATCAAAAGCACCCACTATGATTTCTGCTTAAATTTATTTATTTATTTAGTTATTAAGCTTACATCACACACAGTACAAAATCTACTAAATATTTTACAAAATATTACATCTTAAATGTGTGACAATTAATGTAAACATACGTTTCACAAAAAAATTAAAGAGAAATTTTAAATTTTAAATAAAAAAAAAGACAATTAAAATCCTTATATATAGGGAAATAACACATAAGAAACAGCTTTTGACGGCTACCCTCAATATGAGAACGAGGCGGCGGCGTCCTAATTGGCAAATTATTCTAAAATTAACGGTTGTTTACGAAGCTTATTTGTGAGCGATATCCTATCCCACTTCTGATTTTAGCAACCAGAAGTTATAATCAAATAAAAAAAACTATTCGAAATAAGCTACGAAGTGATTTAACCAAAAATAACTTCATTAAAGAACAAATCACGGTATTCTCGAAATCACACTATATCTACCATAAAATTTACTTGTACAATCAAAACAACACGACTTTGGGTATTTTAAAAACAACCGTTAACCTTAAAATAATTATACAAAAATTACCGAATAAAAGTAACCCAAAACGTACTCACAGTATGCGGCCTCGACACCAACCACTTTTCTTGTCAACGTCCGAGCAACACCAGAGCCCGTGGAACACTGAGGCCTTTCTTTTAAAGAAGGCGGGTGGGGATCGAAAGCACCCACTATGATTTCTGCTTAAATTTATTTATTTATTTAGTTATTAAACTTACATCACACAGTACAAAATCTTACATCTAAAATGTGTGACCATTAATGTAAACATACGTTTCACAAAAAAATTAAAGAGAAATTTAAAATAAAAAATTAAAAAAAAAAGACAGTTAAAATACTTATATATAGGTAAATAACACATAAGAAACAGCTTTTGACGGCTGCCCTCAATATGAGAGCGAGGCGGCGGCGTCCTAATTGGCAAATTATTCTAAAATTAACGGTTGTTTACGAAGCTTATTTGTGAGCGATATCCTATCCCACTTCTGATTTTAGCAACCAGAAGTTATAATCAAATAAAAAAAACTATTCGAAATAAGCTACGAAGTGATTTAACCAAAAATAACTTCATTAAAGAACAAATCACGGTATTCTGGAAATCACACTATATCTACCATAAAATTTACTTGTACAATCAAAACAACACGACTTTGGGTATTTTAAAAACAACCATTAACCTTAAAATAATTACACAAAAATTACCGAATAAAAGTGACACAAAACGTACTCACAGTATGCGGCCTCGACACCAACCACTTTTCTTGTCAACGTCCGAGCAACACCAGAGCCCGTGGAACACTGAGGCCTTTCTTTTAAAGAAGGCGGGTGGGGATCAAAAGCACCCACTATGATTTCTGCTTAAATTTATTTATTTATTTAGTTATTAAGCTTACATCACACATAGTACAAAATCTTACATCTTTAATGTGTGACCATTAATGTAAACACAAAAAAATTAAAGAGAAATTTAAAATTAAAAATTAAAAAAAAAGACAGTTAAAATACTTATATATAGGGAAATAACACATAAGAAACAGCTTTTGACGGCTACCCTCAATATGAGAACGAGGCGGCGGCGTCCTAATTGGCAAATTATTCTAAAATTAACGGTTGGTTACGAAGCTTATTTGTGAGTGATATCCTATCCCACTTCTGATTTTAGCAACCAGAAGTTATAATCGAATAAAAAAAACTATTCGAAATAAGCTACGAAGTGATTTAACCAAAAATAACTTCATTAAAGAACAAATCACGGTATTCTCGAAATCACACTATATCTACCATAAAATTTACTTGTACAATCAAAACAACACGACTTTGGGTATTTTAAAAACAACCGTTAACCTTAAAATAATTACACAAAAATTACCGAATAAAAGTAACCCAAAACGTACTCACAGTATGCGGCCTCGACACCAACCACTTTTCTTGTCAACGTCCGAGCAACACCAGAGCCCGTGGAACACTGAGACCTTTCTTTTAAAGAAGGCGGGTGGGGATCGAAAGCACCCACTATGATTTCTGCTTAAATTTATTTATTTATTTAGTTATTAAGCTTACATCACACAGTACAAAATCTTACATCTAAAATGTGTGACAATTAATGTAAACATACGTTTCACAAAAAATTAAAGAGAAATTTTAAATTTAAAAAAAAAGACAGTTACAATACTTATATATAGGGAAATAACACATAAGAAACAGCTTTTGACGGCTACCCTCAATATGAGTGCGAGGCGGCGGCGTCCTAATTGGCAAATTATTCTAAAATTAACGGTTGTTTACGAAGCTTATTTGTGAGCGATATCCTATCCCACTTCTGATTTTAGCAACCAGAAGTTATAATCAAATAAAAAAAACTATTCGAAATAAGCTACGAAGTGATTTAACCAAAAATAACTTCATTAAAGAACAAATCACGGTATTCTCGAAATCACACTATATCTACCTTAAAATTTACTTATACAATCAAAACAACACGACTTTGGGTATTTTAAAAACAACCGTTAACCTTAAAATAATTACACAAAAATTACCGAATAAAAGTAACCCAAAACGTACTCACAGTATGCGGCCTCGACACCAACCACTTTTCTTGTCAACGTCTGAGCAACAACAGAGCCCTCGGCAATATGGGGCCTATCTTTTATATAAGGCGGGTGGGGATTGAAACCCCCCTCTATGATTTCTGCATATATTTTTTTATTTATTTCGTAATTAAGCTTACAACATCACACACAGTACAAAATCTACTAAATATTTTATAAAATCTTACATCTAAAATGTGTGACAATTAATGTAAACATACGTTTCACAAAAAATTAAAGAGAAATTTTAAATTTAAAACAAAAAGACAGTTACAATACTTATATATAGGGAAATAACACATAAGAAACAGCTTTTGACGGCTACCCTCAATATGAGTGCGAGGCGGCGGCGTCCTAATTGGCAAATTATTCTAAAATTAACGGTTGTTTACGAAGCTTATTTGTGAGCGATATCCTATCCCACTTCTGATTTTAGCAACCAGAAGTTATAATCAAATAAAAAAAACTATTCGAAATAAGCTACGAAGTGATTTAACCAAAAATAACTTCATTAAAGAACAAATCACGGTATTCTCGAAATCACACTATATCTACCTTAAAATTTACTTATACAATCAAAACAACACGACTTTGGGTATTTTAAAAACAACCGTTAACCTTAAAATAATTACACAAAAATTACCGAATAAAATAACACAAAACGTACTCACAGTATGCGGCCTCGACACCAACCACTTTTCTTGTCAACGTCCGAGCAACACCAGAGCCCGTGGAACACTGAGGCCTTTCTTTTAAAGAAGGCGGGTGGGGATCGAAAGCACCCACTATGATTTCTGCTTAAATTTATTTATTTATTTAGTTATTAAACTTACATCACACAGTACAAAATCTTACATCTAAAATGTGTGACCATTAATGTAAACATACGTTTCACAAAAAAATTAAAGAGAAATTTAAAATAAAAAAAAAAGACAGTTAAAATACTTATATATAGGTAAATAACACATAAGAAACAGCTTTTGACGGCTGCCCTCAATATGAGAGCGAGGCGGCGGCGTCCTAATTGGCAAATTATTCTAAAATTAACGGTTGTTTACGAAGCTTATTTGTGAGCGATATCCTATCCCACTTCTGATTTTAGCAACCAGAAGTTATAATCAAATAAAAAAAACTATTCGAAATAAGCTACGAAGTGATTTAACCAAAAATAACTTCATTAAAGAACAAATCACGGTATTCTGGAAATCACACTATATCTACCATAAAATTTACTTGTACAATCAAAACAACACGACTTTGGGTATTTTAAAAACAACCATTAACCTTAAAATAATTACACAAAAATTACCGAATAAAAGTGACACAAAACGTACTCACAGTATGCGGCCTCGACACCAACCACTTTTCTTGTCAACGTCCGAGCAACACCAGAGCCCGTGGAACACTGAGGCCTTTCTTTTAAAGAAGGCGGGTGGGGATCAAAAGCACCCACTATGATTTCTGCTTAAATTTATTTATTTATTTAGTTATTAAGCTTACATCACACATAGTACAAAATCTTACATCTTTAATGTGTGACCATTAATGTAAACACAAAAAAATTAAAGAGAAATTTAAAATTAAAAATTAAAAAAAAAGACAGTTAAAATACTTATATATAGGGAAATAACACATAAGAAACAGCTTTTGACGGCTACCCTCAATATGAGAACGAGGCGGCGGCGTCCTAATTGGCAAATTATTCTAAAATTAACGGTTGGTTACGAAGCTTATTTGTGAGTGATATCCTATCCCACTTCTGATTTTAGCAACCAGAAGTTATAATCGAATAAAAAAAACTATTCGAAATAAGCTACGAAGTGATTTAACCAAAAATAACTTCATTAAAGAACAAATCACGGTATTCTCGAAATCACACTATATCTACCATAAAATTTACTTGTACAATCAAAACAACACGACTTTGGGTATTTTAAAAACAACCGTTAACCTTAAAATAATTACACAAAAATTACCGAATAAAAGTAACCCAAAACGTACTCACAGTATGCGGCCTCGACACCAACCACTTTTCTTGTCAACGTCCGAGCAACACCAGAGCCCGTGGAACACTGAGACCTTTCTTTTAAAGAAGGCGGGTGGGGATCGAAAGCACCCACTATGATTTCTGCTTAAATTTATTTATTTATTTAGTTATTAAGCTTACATCACACAGTACAAAATCTTACATCTAAAATGTGTGACAATTAATGTAAACATACGTTTCACAAAAAATTAAAGAGAAATTTTAAATTTAAAAAAAAAGACAGTTACAATACTTATATATAGGGAAATAACACATAAGAAACAGCTTTTGACGGCTACCCTCAATATGAGTGCGAGGCGGCGGCGTCCTAATTGGCAAATTATTCTAAAATTAACGGTTGTTTACGAAGCTTATTTGTGAGCGATATCCTATCCCACTTCTGATTTTAGCAACCAGAAGTTATAATCAAATAAAAAAAACTATTCGAAATAAGCTACGAAGTGATTTAACCAAAAATAACTTCATTAAAGAACAAATCACGGTATTCTCGAAATCACACTATATCTACCTTAAAATTTACTTATACAATCAAAACAACACGACTTTGGGTATTTTAAAAACAACCGTTAACCTTAAAATAATTACACAAATTTACCGAATAAAAGTAACCCAAAACGTACTCACAGTATGCGGCCTCGACACCAACCACTTTTCTTGTCAACGTCTGAGCAACAACAGAGCCCTCGGCAATATGGGGCCTATCTTTTATATAAGGCGGGTGGGGATTGAAACCCCCCTCTATGATTTCTGCATATATTTTTTTATTTATTTCGTAATTAAGCTTACAACATCACACACAGTACAAAATCTACTAAATATTTTATAAAATCTTACATCTAAAATGTGTGACAATTAATGTAAACATACGTTTCACAAAAAATTAAAGAGAAATTTTAAATTTAAAACAAAAAGACAGTTACAATACTTATATATAGGGAAATAACACATAAGAAACAGCTTTTGACGGCTACCCTCAATATGAGTGCGAGGCGGCGGCGTCCTAATTGGCAAATTATTCTAAAATTAACGGTTGTTTACGAAGCTTATTTGTGAGCGATATCCTATCCCACTTCTGATTTTAGCAACCAGAAGTTATAATCAAATAAAAAAAACTATTCGAAATAAGCTACGAAGTGATTTAACCAAAAATAACTTCATTAAAGAACAAATCACGGTATTCTCGAAATCACACTATATCTACCTTAAAATTTACTTATACAATCAAAACAACACGACTTTGGGTATTTTAAAAACAACCGTTAACCTTAAAATAATTACACAAAAATTACCGAATAAAATAACACAAAACGTACTCACAGTATGCGGCCTCGACACCAACCACTTTTCTTGTCAACGTCCGAGCAACACCAGAGCCCTCGGCAATATGGGGCCTATCTTTTATATAAGGCGGGTGGGGATTGAAACCCCCCTCTATGATTTCTGCATATATTTTTTTATTTATTTCGTAATTAAGCTTACAACATCACACACAGTACAAAATCTACTAAATATTTTATAAAATCTTACATCTAAAATGTGTGACAATTAATGTAAACATACGTTTCACAAAAAATTAAAGAGAAATTTTAAATTTAAAACAAAAGACAGTTACAATACTTATATATAGGTAAATAACACATAAGAAACAGCTTTTGACGGCTACCCTCAATATGAGTGCGAGGCGGCGGCGTCCTAATTGGCAAATTATTCTAAAATTAACGGTTGTTTACGAAGCTTATTTGTGAGCGATATCCTATCCCACTTCTGATTTTAGCAACCAGAAGTTATAATCAAATAAAAAAAACTATTCGAAATAAGCTACGAAGTGATTTAACCAAAAATAACTTCATTAAAGAACAAATCACGGTATTCTCGAAATCACACTATATCTACCTTAAAATTTACTTATACAATCAAAACAACACGACTTTGGGTATTTTAAAAACAACCGTTAACCTAAAAATAATTACACAAAAATTACCGAATAAAAGTAACACAAAACGTACTCACAGTATGCGGCCTCGACACCAACCACTTTTCTTGTCAACGTCCGAGCAACACCAGAGCCCGTGGAACACTGAGGCCTTTCTTTTAAAGAAGGCGGGTGGGGATCAAAAGCACCCACTATGATTTCTGCTTAAATTTATTTATTTATTTAGTTATTAAGCTTACATCACACACAGTACAAAATCTACTAAATATTTTACAAAATATTACATCTTAAATGTGTGACAATTAATGTAAACATACGTTTCACAAAAAAATTAAAGAGAAATTTTAAATTTTAAATAAAAAAAAAAGACAATTAAAATCCTTATATATAGGGAAATAACACATAAGAAACAGCTTTTGACGGCTGCCCTCAATATGAGAGCGAGGCGGCGGCGTCCTAATTGGCAAATTATTCTAAAATTAACGGTTGTTTACGAAGCTTATTTGTGAGCGATATCCTATCCCACTTCTGATTTTAGCAACCAGAAGTTATAATCAAATAAAAAAAACTATTCGAAATAAGCTACGAAATGATTTAACCAAAAATAACTTCATTAAAGAACAAATCACGGTATTCTCGAAATCACACTATATCTACCATAAAATTTACTTGTACAATCAAAACAACACGACTTTGGGTATTTTAAAAACAACCGTTAACCTTAAAATAATTATACAAAAATTACCGAATAAAAGTAACCCAAAACGTACTCACAGTATGCGGCCTCGACACCAACCACTTTTCTTGTCAACGTCCGAGCAACACCAGAGCCCGTGGAACACTGAGGCCTTTCTTTTAAAGAAGGCGGGTGGGGATCGAAAGCACCCACTATGATTTCTGCTTAAATTTATTTATTTATTTAGTTATTAAACTTACATCACACAGTACAAAATCTTACATCTAAAATGTGTGACCATTAATGTAAACATACGTTTCACAAAAAAATTAAAGAGAAATTTAAAATAAAAAATTAAAAAAAAAAGACAGTTAAAATACTTATATATAGGTAAATAACACATAAGAAACAGCTTTTGACGGCTGCCCTCAATATGAGAGCGAGGCGGCGGCGTCCTAATTGGCAAATTATTCTAAAATTAACGGTTGTTTACGAAGCTTATTTGTGAGCGATATCCTATCCCACTTCTGATTTTAGCAACCAGAAGTTATAATCAAATAAAAAAAACTATTCGAAATAAGCTACGAAGTGATTTAACCAAAAATAACTTCATTAAAGAACAAATCACGGTATTCTCGAAATCACACTATATCTACCATAAAATTTACTTGTACAATCAAAACAACACGACTTTGGGTATTTTAAAAACAACCGTTAACCTTAAAATAATTATACAAAAATTACCGAATAAAAGTAACCCAAAACGTACTCACAGTATGCGGCCTCGACACCAACCACTTTTCTTGTCAACGTCCGAGCAACACCAGAGCCCGTGGAACACTGAGGCCTTTCTTTTAAAGAAGGCGGGTGGGGATCGAAAGCACCCACTATGATTTCTGCTTAAATTTATTTATTTATTTAGTTATTAAACTTACATCACACAGTACAAAATCTTACATCTAAAATGTGTGACCATTAATGTAAACATACGTTTCACAAAAAAATTAAAGAGAAATTTAAAATAAAAAATTAAAAAAAAAAGACAGTTAAAATACTTATATATAGGTAAATAACACATAAGAAACAGCTTTTGACGGCTGCCCTCAATATGAGAGCGAGGCGGCGGCGTCCTAATTGGCAAATTATTCTAAAATTAACGGTTGTTTACGAAGCTTATTTGTGAGCGATATCCTATCCCACTTCTGATTTTAGCAACCAGAAGTTATAATCAAATAAAAAAAACTATTCGAAATAAGCTACGAAGTGATTTAACCAAAAATAACTTCATTAAAGAACAAATCACGGTATTCTGGAAATCACACTATATCTACCATAAAATTTACTTGTACAATCAAAACAACACGACTTTGGGTATTTTAAAAACAACCGTTAACCTTAAAATAATTACACAAAAATTACCGAATAAAAGTGACACAAAACGTACTCACAGTATGCGGCCTCGACACCAACCACTTTTCTTGTCAACGTCCGAGCAACACCAGAGCCCGTGGAACACTGAGGCCTTTCTTTTAAAGAAGGCGGGTGGGGATCAAAAGCACCCACTATGATTTCTGCTTAAATTTATTTATTTATTTAGTTATTAAGCTTACATCACACACAGTACAAAATCTACTAAATATTTTACAAAATATTACATCTTAAATGTGTGACAATTAATGTAAACATACGTTTCACAAAAAAATTAAAGAGAAATTTTAAATTTTAAATAAAAAAAAAAGACAATTAAAATCCTTATATATAGGGAAATAACACATAAGAAACAGCTTTTGACGGCTACCCTCAATATGAGAACGAGGCGGCGGCGTCCTAATTGGCAAATTATTCTAAAATTAACGGTTGTTTACGAAGCTTATTTGTGAGCGATATCCTATCCCACTTCTGATTTTAGCAACCAGAAGTTATAATCAAATAAAAAAAACTATTCGAAATAAGCTACGAAATGATTTAACCAAAAATAACTTCATTAAAGAACAAATCACGGTATTCTCGAAATCACACTATATCTACCATAAAATTTACTTGTACAATCAAAACAACACGACTTTGGGTATTTTAAAAACAACCGTTAACCTTAAAATAATTATACAAAAATTACCGAATAAAAGTAACCCAAAACGTACTCACAGTATGCGGCCTCGACACCAACCACTTTTCTTGTCAACGTCCGAGCAACACCAGAGCCCGTGGAACACTGAGGCCTTTCTTTTAAAGAAGGCGGGTGGGGATCGAAAGCACCCACTATGATTTCTGCTTAAATTTATTTATTTATTTAGTTATTAAACTTACATCACACAGTACAAAATCTTACATCTAAAATGTGTGACCATTAATGTAAACATACGTTTCACAAAAAAATTAAAGAGAAATTTAAAATAAAAAATTAAAAAAAAAAGACAGTTAAAATACTTATATATAGGTAAATAACACATAAGAAACAGCTTTTGACGGCTGCCCTCAATATGAGAGCGAGGCGGCGGCGTCCTAATTGGCAAATTATTCTAAAATTAACGGTTGTTTACGAAGCTTATTTGTGAGCGATATCCTATCCCACTTCTGATTTTAGCAACCAGAAGTTATAATCAAATAAAAAAAACTATTCGAAATAAGCTACGAAGTGATTTAACCAAAAATAACTTCATTAAAGAACAAATCACGGTATTCTGGAAATCACACTATATCTACCATAAAATTTACTTGTACAATCAAAACAACACGACTTTGGGTATTTTAAAAACAACCATTAACCTTAAAATAATTACACAAAAATTACCGAATAAAAGTGACACAAAACGTACTAACAGTATGCGGCCTCGACACCAACCACTTTTCTTGTCAACGTCCGAGCAACACCAGAGCCCGTGGAACACTGAGGCCTTTCTTTTAAAGAAGGCGGGTGGGGATCGAAAGCACCCACTATGATTTCTGCTTAAATTTATTTATTTATTTAGTTATTAAACTTACATCACACAGTACAAAATCTTACATCTAAAATGTGTGACCATTAATGTAAACATACGTTTCACAAAAAAATTAAAGAGAAATTTAAAATAAAAAATTAAAAAAAAAAGACAGTTAAAATACTTATATATAGGTTAATAACACATAAGAAACAGCTTTTGACGGCTGCCCTCAATATGAGAGCGAGGCGGCGGCGTCCTAATTGGCAAATTATTCTAAAATTAACGGTTGTTTACGAAGCTTATTTGTGAGCGATATCCTATCCCACTTCTGATTTTAGCAACCAGAAGTAATAATCAAATAAAAAAAACTATTCGAAATAAGCTACGAAGTGATTTAACCAAAAATAACTTCATTAAAGAACAAATCACGGTATTCTGGAAATCACACTATATCTACCATAAAATTTACTTGTACAATCAAAACAACACGACTTTGGGTATTTTAAAAACAACCGTTAACCTTAAAATAATTACACAAAAATTACCGAATAAAAGTGACACAAAACGTACTCACAGTATGCGGCCTCGACACCAACCACTTTTCTTGTCAACGTCCGAGCAACACCAGAGCCCGTGGAACACTGAGGCCTTTCTTTTAAAGAAGGCGGGTGGGGATCAAAAGCACCCACTATGATTTCTGCTTAAATTTATTTATTTATTTAGTTATTAAGCTTACATCACACACAGTACAAAATCTACTAAATATTTTACAAAATATTACATCTTAAATGTGTGACAATTAATGTAAACATACGTTTCACAAAAAAATTAAAGAGAAATTTTAAATTTTAAATAAAAAAAAAAGACAATTAAAATCCTTATATATAGGGAAATAACACATAAGAAACAGCTTTTGACGGCTACCCTCAATATGAGAACGAGGCGGCGGCGTCCTAATTGGCAAATTATTCTAAAATTAACGGTTGTTTACGAAGCTTATTTGTGAGCGATATCCTATCCCACTTCTGATTTTAGCAACCAGAAGTTATAATCAAATAAAAAAAACTATTCGAAATAAGCTACGAAATGATTTAACCAAAAATAACTTCATTAAAGAACAAATCACGGTATTCTCGAAATCACACTATATCTACCATAAAATTTACTTGTACAATCAAAACAACACGACTTTGGGTATTTTAAAAACAACCGTTAACCTTAAAATAATTATACAAAAATTACCGAATAAAAGTAACCCAAAACGTACTCACAGTATGCGGCCTCGACACCAACCACTTTTCTTGTCAACGTCCGAGCAACACCAGAGCCTGTGGAACACTGAGGCCTTTCTTTTAAAGAAGGCGGGTGGGGATCGAAAGCACCCACTATGATTTCTGCTTAAATTTATTTATTTATTTAGTTATTAAACTTACATCACACAGTACAAAATCTTACATCTAAAATGTGTGACCATTAATGTAAACATACGTTTCACAAAAAAATTAAAGAGAAATTTAAAATAAAAAATTAAAAAAAAAAGACAGTTAAAATACTTATATATAGGTAAATAACACATAAGAAACAGCTTTTGACGGCTGCCCTCAATATGAGAGCGAGGCGGCGGCGTCCTAATTGGCAAATTATTCTAAAATTAACGGTTGTTTACGAAGCTTATTTGTGAGCGATATCCTATCCCACTTCTGATTTTAGCAACCAGAAGTTATAATCAAATAAAAAAAACTATTCGAAATAAGCTACGAAGTGATTTAACCAAAAATAACTTCATTAAAGAACAAATCACGGTATTCTGGAAATCACACTATATCTACCATAAAATTTACTTGTACAATCAAAACAACACGACTTTGGGTATTTTAAAAACAACCATTAACCTTAAAATAATTACACAAAAATTACCGAATAAAAGTGACACAAAACGTACTCACAGTATGCGGCCTCGACACCAACCACTTTTCTTGTCAACGTCCGAGCAACACCAGAGCCCGTGGAACACTGAGGCCTTTCTTTTAAAGAAGGCGGGTGGGGATCGAAAGCACCCACTATGATTTCTGCTTAAATTTATTTATTTATTTAGTTATTAAACTTACATCACACAGTACAAAATCTTACATCTAAAATGTGTGACCATTAATGTAAACATACGTTTCACAAAAAAATTAAAGAGAAATTTAAAATTAAAAATTAAAAAAAAAGACAGTTAAAATACTTATATATAGCGAAATAACACATAAGAAACAGCTTTTGACGGCTACCCTCAATATGAGAGCGAGGCGGCGGCGTCCTAATTGGCAAATTATTCTAAAATTAACGGTTGGTTACGAAGCTTATTTGTGAGCGATATCCTATCCCACTTCTGATTTTAGCAACGAGAAGTTATAATCAAATAAAAAAAACTATTCGAAATAAGCTACGAAGTGATTTAACCAAAAATAACTTCATTAAAGAACAAATCACGGTATTCTCGAAATCACACTATATCTACCATAAAATTTACTTGTACAATCAAAACAACACGACTTTGGGTATTTTAAAAACAACCGTTAACCTTAAAATAATTACACAAAAATTACCGAATAAAAGTGACACAAAACGTACTCACAGTATGCGGCCTCGACACCAACCACTTTTCTTGTCAACGTCCGAGCAACACCAGAGCCCGTGGAACACTGAGGCCTTTCTTTTAAAGAAGGCGGGTGGGGATCAAAAGCACCCACTATGATTTCTGCTTAAATTTATTTATTTATTTAGTTATTAAGCTTACATCACACACAGTACAAAATCTACTAAATATTTTACAAAATATTACATCTTAAATGTGTGACAATTAATGTAAACATACGTTTCACAAAAAAATTAAAGAGAAATTTTAAATTTTAAATAAAAAAAAAAGACAATTAAAATCCTTATATATAGGGAAATAACACATAAGAAACAGCTTTTGACGGCTACCCTCAATATGAGAACGAGGCGGCGGCGTCCTAATTGGAAAATTATTCTAAAATTAACGGTTGTTTACGAAGCTTATTTGTGAGCGATATCCTATCCCACTTCTGATTTTAGCAACCAGAAGTTATAATCAAATAAAAAAAACTATTCGAAATAAGCTACGAAATGATTTAACCAAAAATAACTTCATTAAAGAACAAATCACGGTATTCTCGAAATCACACTATATCTACCATAAAATTTACTTGTACAATCAAAACAACACGACTTTGGGTATTTTAAAAACAACCGTTAACCTTAAAATAATTATACAAAAATTACCGAATAAAAGTAACCCAAAACGTACTCACAGTATGCGGCCTCGACACCAACCACTTTTCTTGTCAACGTCCGAGCAACACCAGAGCCCGTGGAACACTGAGGCCTTTCTTTTAAAGAAGGCGGGTGGGGATCGAAAGCACCCACTATGATTTCTGCTTAAATTTATTTATTTATTTAGTTATTAAACTTACATCACACAGTACAAAATCTTACATCTAAAATGTGTGACCATTAATGTAAACATACGTTTCACAAAAAAATTAAAGAGAAATTTAAAATAAAAAATTAAAAAAAAAAGACAGTTAAAATACTTATATATAGGTAAATAACACATAAGAAACAGCTTTTGACGGCTGCCCTCAATATGAGAGCGAGGCGGCGGCGTCCTAATTGGCAAATTATTCTAAAATTAACGGTTGTTTACGAAGCTTATTTGTGAGCGATATCCTATCCCACTTCTGATTTTAGCAACCAGAAGTTATAATCAAATAAAAAAAACTATTCGAAATAAGCTACGAAGTGATTTAACCAAAAATAACTTCATTAAAGAACAAATCACGGTATTCTGGAAATCACACTATATCTACCATAAAATTTACTTGTACAATCAAAACAACACGACTTTGGGTATTTTAAAAACAACCATTAACCTTAAAATAATTACACAAAAATTACCGAATAAAAGTGACACAAAACGTACTCACAGTATGCGGCCTCGACACCAACCACTTTTCTTGTCAACGTCCGAGCAACACCAGAGCCCGTGGAACACTAAGGCCTTTCTTTTAAAGAAGGCGGGTGGGGATCAAAAGCACCCACTATGATTTCTGCTTAAATTTATTTATTTATTTAGTTATTAAGCTTACATCACACACAGTACAAAATCTACTAAATATTTTACAAAATATTACATCTTAAATGTGTGACAATTAATGTAAACATACGTTTCACAAAAAAATCAAAGAGAAATTTTAAATTTTAAATTTTAAATTTAAAAAAAAAGACAATTAAAATCCTTATATATAGGGAAATAACACATAAGAAACAGCTTTTGACGGCTACCCTCAATATGAGAACGAGGCGGCGGCGTCCTAATTGGAAAATTATTCTAAAATTAACGGTTGTTTACGAAGCTTATTTGTGAGCGATATCCTATCCCACTTCTGATTTTAGCAACCAGAAGTTATAATCAAATAAAAAAAACTATTCGAAATAAGCTACGAAATGATTTAACCAAAAATAACTTCATTAAAGAACAAATCACGGTATTCTCGAAATCACACTATATCTACCATAAAATTTACTTGTACAATCAAAACAACACGACTTTGGGTATTTTAAAAACAACCGTTAACCTTAAAATAATTATACAAAAATTACCGAATAAAAGTAACCCAAAACGTACTCACAGTATGCGGCCTCGACACCAACCACTTTTCTTGTCAACGTCCGAGCAACACCAGAGCCCGTGGAACACTGAGGCCTTTCTTTTAAAGAAGGCGGGTGGGGATCGAAAGCACCCACTATGATTTCTGCTTAAATTTATTTATTTATTTAGTTATTAAACTTACATCACACAGTACAAAATCTTACATCTAAAATGTGTGACCATTAATGTAAACATACGTTTCACAAAAAAATTAAAGAGAAATTTAAAATAAAAAATTAAAAAAAAAAGACAGTTAAAATACTTATATATAGGTAAATAACACATAAGAAACAGCTTTTGACGGCTGCCCTCAATATGAGAGCGAGGCGGCGGCGTCCTAATTGGCAAATTATTCTAAAATTAACGGTTGTTTACGAAGCTTATTTGTGAGCGATATCCTATCCCACTTCTGATTTTAGCAACCAGAAGTTATAATCAAATAAAAAAAACTATTCGAAATAAGCTACGAAGTGATTTAACCAAAAATAACTTCATTAAAGAACAAATCACGGTATTCTGGAAATCACACTATATCTACCATAAAATTTACTTGTACAATCAAAACAACACGACTTTGGGTATTTTAAAAACAACCATTAACCTTAAAATAATTACACAAAAATTACCGAATAAAAGTGACACAAAACGTACTCACAGTATGCGGCCTCGACACCAACCACTTTTCTTGTCAACGTCCGAGCAACACCAGAGCCCGTGGAACACTAAGGCCTTTCTTTTAAAGAAGGCGGGTGGGGATCAAAAGCACCCACTATGATTTCTGCTTAAATTTATTTATTTATTTAGTTATTAAGCTTACATCACACACAGTACAAAATCTACTAAATATTTTACAAAATATTACATCTTAAATGTGTGACAATTAATGTAAACATACGTTTCACAAAAAAATCAAAGAGAAATTTTAAATTTTAAATTTTAAATTTAAAAAAAAAGACAATTAAAATCCTTATATATAGGGAAATAACACATAAGAAACAGCTTTTGACGGCTACCCTCAATATGAGAACGAGGCGGCGGCGTCCTAATTAGCAAATTATTCTAAAATTAACGGTTGTTTACGAAGCTTATTTGTGAGCGATATCCTATTCCACTTCTGATTTTAGCAACCAGAAGTTATAATCAAATAAAAAAAACTATTCGAAATAAGCTACGAAGTGATTTAACGAAAAATAACTTCATTAAAGAACAAATCACGGTATTCTCGAAATCACACTATATCTACCTTAAAATTTACTTATACAATCAAAACAACACGACTTTGGGTATTTTAAAAACAACCGTTAACCTTAAAATAATTACACAAAAATTACCGAATAAAATAACACAAAACGTACTCACAGTATGCGGCCTCGACACCAACCACTTTTCTTGTCAACGTCTGAGCAACAACAGAGCCCTCGGCAATATGGGGCCTATCTTTTATATAAGGCGGGTGGGGATTGAAACCCGCCTCTATGATTTCTGCTTATATTTTTTTATTTATTTCGTTATTAAGCTTACAACATCACACACAGTACAAAATCTACTAAATATTTTACAAAATCTTACATCTTAAATGTGTGACAATTAATGTAAACATACGTTTCACAAAAAATTAAAGAGAAATTTTAAATTAAAAAAAAGACAATTGAAATCCTTATATATAGGGTAATAACACATAAGAAACAGCTTTTGACGGCTACCCTCAATATGAGTGCGAGGCGGCGGCGTCCTAATTGGCAAATTATTCTAAAATTAACGGTTGTTTACGAAGCTTATTTGTGAGCGATATCCTATCCCACTTCTGATTTTAGCAACCACAAGTTATAATCAAATAAAAAAACTATTCGAAATAAGCTACGAAGTGATTTAACGAAAAATAACTTCATTAAAGAACAAATCACGGTATTCTCGAAATCACACTATATCTACCTTAAAATTTACTTATACAATCAAAACAACACGACTTTGGGTATTTTAAAAACAACCGTTAACCTTAAAATAATTACACAAAAATTACCGAATAAAATAACACAAAACGTACTCACAGTATGCGGCCTCGACACCAACCACTTTTCTTGTCAACGTCTGAGCAACAACAGAGCCCTCGGCAATATGGGGCCTATCTTTTATATAAGGCGGGTGGGGATTGAAACCCCCCCTCTATGATTTCTGCTTATATTTTTTTATTTATTTCGTTATTAAGCTTACAACATCACACACAGTACAAAATCTACTAAATATTTTACAAAATCTTACATCTAAAATGTGTGACAATTAATGTAAACATACGTTTCACAAAAAATTAAAGAGAAATTTTAAATTTAAAACAAAAAGAAAGTTACAATACTTATATATAGGGAAATAACACATAAGAAACAGCTTTTGACGGCTACCCTCAATATGAGAACGAGGCGGCGGCGTCCTAATTGGCAAATTATTCTAAAATTAACGGTTGTTTACGAAGCTTATTTGTGAGCGATATCCTATCCCACTTCTGATTTTAGCAACCAGAAGTTATAATCAAATAAAAAAAACTATTCGAAATAAGCTACGAAGTGATTTAACCAAAAATAACTTCATTAAAGAACAAATCACGGTATTCTCGAAATCACACTATATCTACCATAAAATTTACTTGTACAATCAAAACAACACGACTTTGGGTATTTTAAAAACAACCGTTAACCTTAAAATAATTACACAAAAAATTACCGAATAAAAGTAACACAAAACGTACTCACAGTATGCGGCCTCGACACCAACCACTTTTCTTGTCAACGTCCGAGCAACACCAGAGCCCTCGGCAATATCGGGCCTATCTTTTATATAAGGCGGGTGGGGATTGAAACCCCCCTCTATGATTTCTGCTTATATTTTTTTATTTATTTCGTTATTAAGCTTACAACATCACACACAGTACAAAATCTACTAAATATTTTACAAAATCTTACATCTAAAATGTGTGACCATTAATGTAAACATACGTTTCACAAAAAAATTAAAGAGAAATTTAAAATTAAAAATTAAAAAAAAGACAATTAAAATCCTTATATATAGGGAAATAACACATAAGAAACAGCTTTTGACGGCTACCCTCAATATGAGAACGAGGCGGCGGCGTCCTAATTGGCAAATTATTCTAAAATTAACGGTTGTTTACGAAGCTTATTTGTGAGCGATATCCTATCCCACTTCTGATTTTAGCAACCAGAAGTTATAATCAAATAAAAAAAACTATTCGAAATAAGCTACGAAGTGATTTAACCAAAAATAACTTCATTAAAGAACAAATCACGGTATTCTCGAAGTCACACTATATCTACCATAAAATTTACTTGTACAATCAAAACAACACGACTTTGGGTATTTTAAAAACAACCGTTAACCTTAAAATAATTACACAAAAATTACCGAATAAAAGTAACACAAAACGTACTCACAGTATGCGGCCTCGACACCAACCACTTTTCTTGTCAACGTCCGAGCAACACCAGAGCCCGTGGAACACTGAGGCCTTTCTTTTAAAGAAGGCGGGTGGGGATCGAAAGCACCCACTATGATTTCTGCTTAAATTTATTTATTTATTTAGTTATTAAGCTTACATCACACAGTACAAAATCTTACATCTAAAATGTGTGACCATTAATGTAAACATACGTTTCACAAAAAAATTAAAGAGAAATTAAAAATTAAAAAAAAAGACAGTTAAAATACTTATATATAGGTAAATAACACATAAGAAACAGCTTTTGACGGCTGCCCTCAATATGAGAGCGAGGCGGCGGCGTCCTAATTGGCAAATTATTCTAAAATTAACGGTTGGTTACGAAGCTTATTTGTGAGTGATATCCTATCCCACTTCTGATTTTAGCAACCAGAAGTTATAATCAAATAAAAAAAACTATTCGAAATAAGCTACGAAGTGATTTAACCAAAAATAACTTCATTAAAGAACAAATCACGGTATTCTCGAAATCACACTATATCTACCATAAAATTTACTTGTACAATCAAAACAACACGACTTTGGGTATTTTAAAAACAACCGTTAACCTTAAAATAATTACACAAAAATTACCGAATAAAAGTAACACAAAACGTACTCACAGTATGCGGCCTCGACACCAACCACTTTTCTTGTCAACGTCCGAGCAACACCAGAGCCCGTGGAACACTGAGGCCTTTCTTTTAAAGAAGGCGGGTGGGGATCAAAAGCACCCACTATGATTTCTGCTTAAATTTATTTATTTATTTATTTAGTTATTAAGCTTACATCACACAGTACAAAATCTTACATCTAAAATGTGTGACCATTAATGTAAACATACGTTTCACAAAAAAATTAAAGAGAAATTTAAAATTAAAAATTAAATAAAAAAGAAAGTTAAAATACTTATATATAGGTAAATAACACATAAGAAACAGCTTTTGACGGCTGCCCTCAATATGAGAGCGAGGCGGCGGCGTCCTAATTGGCAAATTATTCTAAAATTAACGGTTGGTTACGAAGCTTATTTGTGAGTGATATCCTATCCCACTTCTGATTTTAGCAACCAGAAGTTATAATCAAATAAAAAAAACTATTCGAAATAAGCTACGAAGTGATTTAACCAAAAATAACTTCATTAAAGAACAAATCACGGTATTCTCGAAATCACACTATATCTACCATAAAATTTACTTGTACAATCAAAACAACACGACTTTGGGTATTTTAAAAACAACCGTTAACCTTAAAATAATTACACAAAAATTACCGAATAAAAGTAACACAAAACGTACTCACAGTATGCGGCCTCGACACCAACCACTTTTCTTGTCAACGTCCGAGCAACACCAGAGCCCGTGGAACACTGAGGCCTTTCTTTTAAAGAAGGCGCGAGGGGTTCGAAAGCACCCACTATGATTTCTGCTTAAATTTATTTATTTATTTAGTTATTAAGCTTACATCACACACAGTACAAAATCTACTAAATATTTTGCAAAATATTACATCTTAAATGTGTGACAATTAATGTAAACATACGTTTCACAAAAAAATTAAAGAGAAATTTTAAATTTTAAATTAAAAAAAAAGACAATTAAAATCCTTATATATAGGGAAATAACTAATAAGAAACAGCTTTTGACGGCTACCCTCAACATGAGAGCGAGACGGCGGCGTCCTAATTGGCAAATTATTCTAAAATTAACGGTTGTTTACGAAGCTTATTTGTGAGCGATATCCTATCCCACTTCTGATTTTAGCAACCAGAAGTTATAATCAAATAAAAAAAACTATTCGAAATAAGCTACGAAGTGATTTAACCAAAAATAACTTCATTAAAGAACAAATCACGGTATTCTCGAAATCACACTATATCTACCATAAAATTTACTTGTACAATCAAAACAACACGACTTTGGGTATTTTAAAAACAACCGTTAACCTTAAAATAATTACACAAAAATTACCGAATAAAAGTAACCCAAAACGTACTCACAGTATGCGGCCTCGACACCAACCACTTTTCTTGTCAACGTCCGAGCAACACCAGAGCCCGTGGAACACTGAGGCCTTTCTTTTAAAGAAGGCGCGAGAGGTTCGAAAGCACCCACTATGATTTCTGCTTAAATTTATTTATTTATTTAGTTATTAAGCTTACATCACACACAGTACAAAATCTACTAAATATTTTGCAAAATATTACATCTTAAATGTGTGACAATTAATGTAAACATACGTTTCACAAAAAAATTAAAGAGAAATTTTAAATTTTAAATTAAAAAAAAAGACAATTAAAATCCTTATATATAGGGAAATAACTAATAAGAAACAGCTTTTGACGGCTACCCTCAACATGAGAGCGAGACGGCGGCGTCCTAATTGGCAAATTATTCTAAAATTAACGGTTGTTTACGAAGCTTATTTGTGAGCGATATCCTATCCCACTTCTGATTTTAGCAACCAGAAGTTATAATCAAATAAAAAAAACTATTCGAAATAAGCTACGAAGTGATTTAACCAAAAATAACTTCATTAAAGAACAAATCACGGTATTCTCGAAATCACACTATATCTACCTTAAAATTTACTTATACAATCAAAACAACACGACTTTGGGTATTTTAAAAACAACCGTTAACCTAAAAATAATTACACAAAAATTACCGAATAAAAGTAACACAAAACGTACTCACAGTATGCGGCCTCGACACCAACCACTTTTCTTGTCAACGTCCGAGCAACACCAGAGCCCGTGGAACACTGAGGCCTTTCTTTTAAAGAAGGCGGGTGGGGATCAAAAGCACCCACTATGATTTCTGCTTAAATTTATTTATTTATTTAGTTATTAAGCTTACATCACACACAGTACAAAATCTACTAAATATTTTACAAAATATTACATCTTAAATGTGTGACAATTAATGTAAACATACGTTTCACAAAAAAATTAAAGAGAAATTTTAAATTTTAAATAAAAAAAAAAGACAATTAAAATCCTTATATATAGGGAAATAACACATAAGAAACAGCTTTTGACGGCTGCCCTCAATATGAGAGCGAGGCGGCGGCGTCCTAATTGGCAAATTATTCTAAAATTAACGGTTGTTTACGAAGCTTATTTGTGAGCGATATCCTATCCCACTTCTGATTTTAGCAACCAGAAGTTATAATCAAATAAAAAAAACTATTCGAAATAAGCTACGAAATGATTTAACCAAAAATAACTTCATTAAAGAACAAATCACGGTATTCTCGAAATCACACTATATCTACCATAAAATTTACTTGTACAATCAAAACAACACGACTTTGGGTATTTTAAAAACAACCGTTAACCTTAAAATAATTATACAAAAATTACCGAATAAAAGTAACCCAAAACGTACTCACAGTATGCGGCCTCGACACCAACCACTTTTCTTGTCAACGTCCGAGCAACACCAGAGCCCGTGGAACACTGAGGCCTTTCTTTTAAAGAAGGCGGGTGGGGATCGAAAGCACCCACTATGATTTCTGCTTAAATTTATTTATTTATTTAGTTATTAAACTTACATCACACAGTACAAAATCTTACATCTAAAATGTGTGACCATTAATGTAAACATACGTTTCACAAAAAAATTAAAGAGAAATTAAAAATTAAAAAAAAAGACAGTTAAAATACTTATATATAGCGAAATAACACATAAGAAACAGCTTTTGACGGCTACCCTCAATATGAGAGCGAGGCGGCGGCGTCCTAATTGGCAAATTATTCTAAAATTAACGGTTGGTTACGAAGCTTATTTGTGAGCGATATCCTATCCCACTTCTGATTTTAGCAACGAGAAGTTATAATCAAATAAAAAAAACTATTCGAAATAAGCTACGAAGTGATTTAACCAAAAATAACTTCATTAAAGAACAAATCACGGTATTCTCGAAATCACACTATATCTACCATAAAATTTACTTGTACAATCAAAACAACACGACTTTGGGTATTTTAAAAACAACCGTTAACCTTAAAATAATTACACAAAAATTACCGAATAAAAGTGACACAAAACGTACTCACAGTATGCGGCCTCGACACCAACCACTTTTCTTGTCAACGTCCGAGCAACACCAGAGCCCGTGGAACACTGAGGCCTTTCTTTTAAAGAAGGCGGGTGGGGATCAAAAGCACCCACTATGATTTCTGCTTAAATTTATTTATTTATTTAGTTATTAAGCTTACATCACACACAGTACAAAATCTACTAAATATTTTACAAAATATTACATCTTAAATGTGTGACAATTAATGTAAACATACGTTTCACAAAAAAATTAAAGAGAAATTTTAAATAAAAAAAAAAGACAATTAAAATCCTTATATATAGGGAAATAACACATAAGAAACAGCTTTTGACGGCTACCCTCAATATGAGAACGAGGCGGCGGCGTCCTAATTGGCAAATTATTCTAAAATTAACGGTTGTTTACGAAGCTTATTTGTGAGCGATATCCTATCCCACTTCTGATTTTAGCAACCAGAAGTTATAATCAAATAAAAAAAACTATTCGAAATAAGCTACGAAATGATTTAACCAAAAATAACTTCATTAAAGAACAAATCACGGTATTCTCGAAATCACACTATATCTACCATAAAATTTACTTGTACAATCAAAACAACACGACTTTGGGTATTTTAAAAACAACCGTTAACCTTAAAATAATTATACAAAAATTACCGAATAAAAGTAACCCAAAACGTACTCACAGTATGCGGCCTCGACACCAACCACTTTTCTTGTCAACGTCCGAGCAACACCAGAGCCCGTGGAACACTGAGGCCTTTCTTTTAAAGAAGGCGGGTGGGGATCGAAAGCACCCACTATGATTTCTGCTTAAATTTATTTATTTATTTAGTTATTAAACTTACATCACACAGTACAAAATCTTACATCTAAAATGTGTGACCATTAATGTAAACATACGTTTCACAAAAAAATTAAAGAGAAATTTAAAATAAAAAATTAAAAAAAAAAGACAGTTAAAATACTTATATATAGGTAAATAACACATAAGAAACAGCTTTTGACGGCTGCCCTCAATATGAGAGCGAGGCGGCGGCGTCCTAATTGGCAAATTATTCTAAAATTAACGGTTGTTTACGAAGCTTATTTGTGAGCGATATCCTATCCCACTTCTGATTTTAGCAACCAGAAGTTATAATCAAATAAAAAAAACTATTCGAAATAAGCTACGAAGTGATTTAACCAAAAATATTACCGAATAAAAGTGACACAAAACGTACTCACAGTATGCGGCCTCGACACCAACCACTTTTCTTGTCAACGTCCGAGCAACACCAGAGCCCGTGGAACACTGAGGCCTTTCTTTTAAAGAAGGCGGGTGGGGATCAAAAGCACCCACTATGATTTCTGCTTAAATTTATTTATTTATTTAGTTATTAAGCTTACATCACACACAGTACAAAATCTACTAAATATTTTACAAAATATTACATCTTAAATGTGTGACAATTAATGTAAACATACGTTTCACAAAAAAATTAAAGAGAAATTTTAAATTTTAAATAAAAAAAAAAGACAATTAAAATCCTTATATATAGGGAAATAACACATAAGAAACAGCTTTTGACGGCTACCCTCAATATGAGAACGAGGCGGCGGCGTCCTAATTGGCAAATTATTCTAAAATTAACGGTTGTTTATGAAGCTTATTTGTGAGCGATATCCTATCCCACTTCTGATTTTAGCAACCAGAAGTTATAATCAAATAAAAAAAACTATTCGAAATAAGCTACGAAATGATTTAACCAAAAATAACTTCATTAAAGAACAAATCACGGTATTCTCGAAATCACACTATATCTACCATAAAATTTACTTGTACAATCAAAACAACACGACTTTGGGTATTTTAAAAACAACCGTTAACCTTAAAATAATTATACAAAAATTACCGAATAAAAGTAACCCAAAACGTACTCACAGTATGCGGCCTCGACACCAACCACTTTTCTTGTCAACGTCCGAGCAACACCAGAGCCCGTGGAACACTGAGGCCTTTCTTTTAAAGAAGGCGGGTGGGGATCGAAAGCACCCACTATGATTTCTGCTTAAATTTATTTATTTATTTAGTTATTAAACTTACATCACACAGTACAAAATCTTACATCTAAAATGTGTGACCATTAATGTAAACATACGTTTCACAAAAAAATTAAAGAGAAATTTAAAATAAAAAATTAAAAAAAAAAAGACAGTTAAAATACTTATATATAGGTAAATAACACATAAGAAACAGCTTTTGACGGCTGCCCTCAATATGAGAGCGAGGCGGCGGCGTCCTAATTGGCAAATTATTCTAAAATTAACGGTTGTTTACGAAGCTTATTTGTGAGCGATATCCTATCCCACTTCTGATTTTAGCAACCAGAAGTTATAATCAAATAAAAAAAACTATTCGAAATAAGCTACGAAGTGATTTAACCAAAAATAACTTCATTAAAGAACAAATCACGGTATTCTGGAAATCACACTATATCTACCATAAAATTTACTTGTACAATCAAAACAACACGACTTTGGGTATTTTAAAAACAACCATTAACCTTAAAATAATTACACAAAAATTACCGAATAAAAGTGACACAAAACGTACTCACAGTATGCGGCCTCGACACCAACCACTTTTCTTGTCAACGTCCGAGCAACACCAGAGCCCGTGGAACACTGAGGCCTTTCTTTTAAAGAAGGCGGGTGGGGATCGAAAGCACCCACTATGATTTCTGCTTAAATTTATTTATTTATTTAGTTATTAAACTTACATCACACAGTACAAAATCTTACATCTAAAATGTGTGACCATTAATGTAAACATACGTTTCACAAAAAAATTAAAGAGAAATTTAAAATAAAAAATTAAAAAAAAAAGACAGTTAAAATACTTATATATAGGTAAATAACACATAAGAAACAGCTTTTGACGGCTGCCCTCAATATGAGAGCGAGGCGGCGGCGTCCTAATTGGCAAATTATTCTAAAATTAACGGTTGTTTACGAAGCTTATTTGTGAGCGATATCCTATCCCACTTCTGATTTTAGCAACCAGAAGTTATAATCAAATAAAAAAAACTATTCGAAATAAGCTACGAAGTGATTTAACCAAAAATAACTTCATTAAAGAACAAATCACGGTATTCTGGAAATCACACTATATCTACCATAAAATTTACTTGTACAATCAAAACAACACGACTTTGGGTATTTTAAAAACAACCGTTAACCTTAAAATAATTACACAAAAATTACCGAATAAAAGTGACACAAAACGTACTCACAGTATGCGGCCTCGACACCAACCACTTTTCTTGTCAACGTCCGAGCAACACCAGAGCCCGTGGAACACTGAGGCCTTTCTTTTAAAGAAGGCGGGTGGGGATCAAAAGCACCCACTATGATTTCTGCTTAAATTTATTTATTTATTTAGTTATTAAGCTTACATCACACACAGTACAAAATCTACTAAATATTTTACAAAATATTACATCTTAAATGTGTGACAATTAATGTAAACATACGTTTCACAAAAAAATTAAAGAGAAATTTTAAATTTTAAATAAAAAAAAAAGACAATTAAAATCCTTATATATAGGGAAATAACACATAAGAAACAGCTTTTGACGGCTACCCTCAATATGAGAACGAGGCGGCGGCGTCCTAATTGGCAAATTATTCTAAAATTAACGGTTGTTTACGAAGCTTATTTGTGAGCGATATCCTATCCCACTTCTGATTTTAGCAACCAGAAGTTATAATCAAATAAAAAAAACTATTCGAAATAAGCTACGAAATGATTTAACCAAAAATAACTTCATTAAAGAACAAATCACGGTATTCTCGAAATCACACTATATCTACCATAAAATTTACTTGTACAATCAAAACAACACGACTTTGGGTATTTTAAAAACAACCGTTAACCTTAAAATAATTATACAAAAATTACCGAATAAAAGTAACCCAAAACGTACTCACAGTATGCGGCCTCGACACCAACCACTTTTCTTGTCAACGTCCGAGCAACACCAGAGCCCGTGGAACACTGAGGCCTTTCTTTTAAAGAAGGCGGGTGGGGATCGAAAGCACCCACTATGATTTCTGCTTAAATTTATTTATTTATTTAGTTATTAAACTTACATCACACAGTACAAAATCTTACATCTAAAATGTGTGACCATTAATGTAAACATACGTTTCACAAAAAAATTAAAGAGAAATTTAAAATAAAAAATTAAAAAAAAAAGACAGTTAAAATACTTATATATAGGTAAATAACACATAAGAAACAGCTTTTGACGGCTGCCCTCAATATGAGAGCGAGGCGGCGGCGTCCTAATTGGCAAATTATTCTAAAATTAACGGTTGTTTACGAAGCTTATTTGTGAGCGATATCCTATCCCACTTCTGATTTTAGCAACCAGAAGTTATAATCAAATAAAAAAAACTATTCGAAATAAGCTACGAAGTGATTTAACCAAAAATAACTTCATTAAAGAACAAATCACGGTATTCTGGAAATCACACTATATCTACCATAAAATTTACTTGTACAATCAAAACAACACGACTTTGGGTATTTTAAAAACAACCATTAACCTTAAAATAATTACACAAAAATTACCGAATAAAAGTGACACAAAACGTACTCACAGTATGCGGCCTCGACACCAACCACTTTTCTTGTCAACGTCCGAGCAACACCAGAGCCCGTGGAACACTGAGGCCTTTCTTTTAAAGAAGGCGGGTGGGGATCGAAAGCACCCACTATGATTTCTGCTTAAATTTATTTATTTATTTAGTTATTAAACTTACATCACACAGTACAAAATCTTACATCTAAAATGTGTGACCATTAATGTAAACATACGTTTCACAAAAAAATTAAAGAGAAATTTAAAATTAAAAATTAAAAAAAAAGACAGTTAAAATACTTATATATAGCGAAATAACACATAAGAAACAGCTTTTGACGGCTACCCTCAATATGAGAGCGAGGCGGCGGCGTCCTAATTGGCAAATTATTCTAAAATTAACGGTTGGTTACGAAGCTTATTTGTGAGCGATATCCTATCCCACTTCTGATTTTAGCAACGAGAAGTTATAATCAAATAAAAAAAACTATTCGAAATAAGCTACGAAGTGATTTAACCAAAAATAACTTCATTAAAGAACAAATCACGGTATTCTCGAAATCACACTATATCTACCATAAAATTTACTTGTACAATCAAAACAACACGACTTTGGGTATTTTAAAAACAACCGTTAACCTTAAAATAATTACACAAAAATTACCGAATAAAAGTGACACAAAACGTACTCACAGTATGCGGCCTCGACACCAACCACTTTTCTTGTCAACGTCCGAGCAACACCAGAGCCCGTGGAACACTGAGGCCTTTCTTTTAAAGAAGGCGGGTGGGGATCAAAAGCACCCACTATGATTTCTGCTTAAATTTATTTATTTATTTAGTTATTAAGCTTACATCACACACAGTACAAAATCTACTAAATATTTTACAAAATATTACATCTTAAATGTGTGACAATTAATGTAAACATACGTTTCACAAAAAAATTAAAGAGAAATTTTAAATTTTAAATAAAAAAAAAAGACAATTAAAATCCTTATATATAGGGAAATAACACATAAGAAACAGCTTTTGACGGCTACCCTCAATATGAGAACGAGGCGGCGGCGTCCTAATTGGCAAATTATTCTAAAATTAACGGTTGTTTACGAAGCTTATTTGTGAGCGATATCCTATCCCACTTCTGATTTTAGCAACCAGAAGTTATAATCAAATAAAAAAAACTATTCGAAATAAGCTACGAAATGATTTAACCAAAAATAACTTCATTAAAGAACAAATCACGGTATTCTCGAAATCACACTATATCTACCATAAAATTTACTTGTACAATCAAAACAACACGACTTTGGGTATTTTAAAAACAACCGTTAACCTTAAAATAATTATACAAAAATTACCGAATAAAAGTAACCCAAAACGTACTCACAGTATGCGGCCTCGACACCAACCACTTTTCTTGTCAACGTCCGAGCAACACCAGAGCCCGTGGAACACTGAGGCCTTTCTTTTAAAGAAGGCGGGTGGGGATCGAAAGCACCCACTATGATTTCTGCTTAAATTTATTTATTTATTTAGTTATTAAACTTACATCACACAGTACAAAATCTTACATCTAAAATGTGTGACCATTAATGTAAACATACGTTTCACAAAAAAATTAAAGAGAAATTTAAAATAAAAAATTAAAAAAAAAAGACAGTTAAAATACTTATATATAGGTAAATAACACATAAGAAACAGCTTTTGACGGCTGCCCTCAATATGAGAGCGAGGCGGCGGCGTCCTAATTGGCAAATTATTCTAAAATTAACGGTTGTTTACGAAGCTTATTTGTGAGCGATATCCTATCCCACTTCTGATTTTAGCAACCAGAAGTTATAATCAAATAAAAAAAACTATTCGAAATAAGCTACGAAGTGATTTAACCAAAAATAACTTCATTAAAGAACAAATCACGGTATTCTGGAAATCACACTATATCTACCATAAAATTTACTTGTACAATCAAAACAACACGACTTTGGGTATTTTAAAAACAACCGTTAACCTTAAAATAATTACACAAAAATTACCGAATAAAAGTGACACAAAACGTACTCACAGTATGCGGCCTCGACACCAACCACTTTTCTTGTCAACGTCCGAGCAACACCAGAGCCCGTGGAACACTGAGGCCTTTCTTTTAAAGAAGGCGGGTGGGGATCAAAAGCACCCACTATGATTTCTGCTTAAATTTATTTATTTATTTAGTTATTAAGCTTACATCACACACAGTACAAAATCTACTAAATATTTTACAAAATATTACATCTTAAATGTGTGACAATTAATGTAAACATACGTTTCACAAAAAAATTAAAGAGAAATTTTAAATTTTAAATAAAAAAAAAAGACAATTAAAATCCTTATATATAGGGAAATAACACATAAGAAACAGCTTTTGACGGCTACCCTCAATATGAGAACGAGGCGGCGGCGTCCTAATTGGCAAATTATTCTAAAATTAACGGTTGTTTACGAAGCTTATTTGTGAGCGATATCCTATCCCACTTCTGATTTTAGCAACCAGAAGTTATAATCAAATAAAAAAAACTATTCGAAATAAGCTACGAAATGATTTAACCAAAAATAACTTCATTAAAGAACAAATCACGGTATTCTCGAAATCACACTATATCTACCATAAAATTTACTTGTACAATCAAAACAACACGACTTTGGGTATTTTAAAAACAACCGTTAACCTTAAAATAATTATACAAAAATTACCGAATAAAAGTAACCCAAAACGTACTCACAGTATGCGGCCTCGACACCAACCACTTTTCTTGTCAACGTCCGAGCAACACCAGAGCCCGTGGAACACTGAGGCCTTTCTTTTAAAGAAGGCGGGTGGGGATCGAAAGCACCCACTATGATTTCTGCTTAAATTTATTTATTTATTTAGTTATTAAACTTACATCACACAGTACAAAATCTTACATCTAAAATGTGTGACCATTAATGTAAACATACGTTTCACAAAAAAATTAAAGAGAAATTTAAAATAAAAAATTAAAAAAAAAAGACAGTTAAAATACTTATATATAGGTAAATAACACATAAGAAACAGCTTTTGACGGCTGCCCTCAATATGAGAGCGAGGCGGCGGCGTCCTAATTGGCAAATTATTCTAAAATTAACGGTTGTTTACGAAGCTTATTTGTGAGCGATATCCTATCCCACTTCTGATTTTAGCAACCAGAAGTTATAATCAAATAAAAAAAACTATTCGAAATAAGCTACGAAGTGATTTAACCAAAAATAACTTCATTAAAGAACAAATCACGGTATTCTGGAAATCACACTATATCTACCATAAAATTTACTTGTACAATCAAAACAACACGACTTTGGGTATTTTAAAAACAACCATTAACCTTAAAATAATTACACAAAAATTACCGAATAAAAGTGACACAAAACGTACTCACAGTATGCGGCCTCGACACCAACCACTTTTCTTGTCAACGTCCGAGCAACACCAGAGCCCGTGGAACACTAAGGCCTTTCTTTTAAAGAAGGCGGGTGGGGATCAAAAGCACCCACTATGATTTCTGCTTAAATTTATTTATTTATTTAGTTATTAAGCTTACATCACACACAGTACAAAATCTACTAAATATTTTACAAAATATTACATCTTAAATGTGTGACAATTAATGTAAACATACGTTTCACAAAAAAATCAAAGAGAAATTTTAAATTTTAAATTTTAAATTTAAAAAAAAAGACAATTAAAATCCTTATATATAGGGAAATAACACATAAGAAACAGCTTTTGACGGCTACCCTCAATATGAGAACGAGGCGGCGGCGTCCTAATTAGCAAATTATTCTAAAATTAACGGTTGTTTACGAAGCTTATTTGTGAGCGATATCCTATTCCACTTCTGATTTTAGCAACCAGAAGTTATAATCAAATAAAAAAACTATTCGAAATAAGCTACGAAGTGATTTAACGAAAAATAACTTCATTAAAGAACAAATCACGGTATTCTCGAAATCACACTATATCTACCTTAAAATTTACTTATACAATCAAAACAACACGACTTTGGGTATTTTAAAAACAACCGTTAACCTTAAAATAATTACACAAAAATTACCGAATAAAATAACACAAAACGTACTCACAGTATGCGGCCTCGACACCAACCACTTTTCTTGTCAACGTCTGAGCAACAACAGAGCCCTCGGCAATATGGGGCCTATCTTTTATATAAGGCGGGTGGGGATTGAAACCCGCCTCTATGATTTCTGCTTATATTTTTTTATTTATTTCGTTATTAAGCTTACAACATCACACACAGTACAAAATCTACTAAATATTTTACAAAATCTTACATCTTAAATGTGTGACAATTAATGTAAACATACGTTTCACAAAAAATTAAAGAGAAATTTTAAATTAAAAAAAAGACAATTGAAATCCTTATATATAGGGTAATAACACATAAGAAACAGCTTTTGACGGCTACCCTCAATATGAGTGCGAGGCGGCGGCGTCCTAATTGGCAAATTATTCTAAAATTAACGGTTGTTTACGAAGCTTATTTGTGAGCGATATCCTATCCCACTTCTGATTTTAGCAACCACAAGTTATAATCAAATAAAAAAACTATTCGAAATAAGCTACGAAGTGATTTAACGAAAAATAACTTCATTAAAGAACAAATCACGGTATTCTCGAAATCACACTATATCTACCTTAAAATTTACTTATACAATCAAAACAACACGACTTTGGGTATTTTAAAAACAACCGTTAACCTTAAAATAATTACACAAAAATTACCGAATAAAATAACACAAAACGTACTCACAGTATGCGGCCTCGACACCAACCACTTTTCTTGTCAACGTCTGAGCAACAACAGAGCCCTCGGCAATATGGGGCCTATCTTTTATATAAGGCGGGTGGGGATTGAAACCCCCCCTCTATGATTTCTGCTTATATTTTTTTATTTATTTCGTTATTAAGCTTACAACATCACACACAGTACAAAATCTACTAAATATTTTACAAAATCTTACATCTAAAATGTGTGACAATTAATGTAAACATACGTTTCACAAAAAATTAAAGAGAAATTTTAAATTTAAAACAAAAAGAAAGTTACAATACTTATATATAGGGAAATAACACATAAGAAACAGCTTTTGACGGCTACCCTCAATATGAGAACGAGGCGGCGGCGTCCTAATTGGCAAATTATTCTAAAATTAACGGTTGTTTACGAAGCTTATTTGTGAGCGATATCCTATCCCACTTCTGATTTTAGCAACCAGAAGTTATAATCAAATAAAAAAAACTATTCGAAATAAGCTACGAAGTGATTTAACCAAAAATAACTTCATTAAAGAACAAATCACGGTATTCTCGAAATCACACTATATCTACCATAAAATTTACTTGTACAATCAAAACAACACGACTTTGGGTATTTTAAAAACAACCGTTAACCTTAAAATAATTACACAAAAAATTACCGAATAAAAGTGACACAAAACGTACTCACAGTATGCGGCCTCGACACCAACCACTTTTCTTGTCAACGTCCGAGCAACACCAGAGCCCTCGGCAATATCGGGCCTATCTTTTATATAAGGCGGGTGGGGATTGAAACCCCCCTCTATGATTTCTGCTTATATTTTTTTATTTATTTCGTTATTAAGCTTACAACATCACACACAGTACAAAATCTACTAAATATTTTACAAAATCTTACATCTAAAATGTGTGACCATTAATGTAAACATACGTTTCACAAAAAAATTAAAGAGAAATTTAAAATTAAAAATTAAAAAAAAGACAATTAAAATCCTTATATATAGGGAAATAACACATAAGAAACAGCTTTTGACGGCTACCCTCAATATGAGAACGAGGCGGCGGCGTCCTAATTGGCAAATTATTCTAAAATTAACGGTTGTTTACGAAGCTTATTTGTGAGCGATATCCTATCCCACTTCTGATTTTAGCAACCAGAAGTTATAATCAAATAAAAAAAACTATTCGAAATAAGCTACGAAGTGATTTAACCAAAAATAACTTCATTAAAGAACAAATCACGGTATTCTCGAAGTCACACTATATCTACCATAAAATTTACTTGTACAATCAAAACAACACGACTTTGGGTATTTTAAAAACAACCGTTAACCTTAAAATAATTACACAAAAATTACCGAATAAAAGTAACACAAAACGTACTCACAGTATGCGGCCTCGACACCAACCACTTTTCTTGTCAACGTCCGAGCAACACCAGAGCCCGTGGAACACTGAGGCCTTTCTTTTAAAGAAGGCGGGTGGGGATCGAAAGCACCCACTATGATTTCTGCTTAAATTTATTTATTTATTTAGTTATTAAGCTTACATCACACAGTACAAAATCTTACATCTAAAATGTGTGACCATTAATGTAAACATACGTTTCACAAAAAAATTAAAGAGAAATTAAAAATTAAAAAAAAAGACAGTTAAAATACTTATATATAGGTAAATAACACATAAGAAACAGCTTTTGACGGCTGCCCTCAATATGAGAGCGAGGCGGCGGCGTCCTAATTGGCAAATTATTCTAAAATTAACGGTTGGTTACGAAGCTTATTTGTGAGTGATATCCTATCCCACTTCTGATTTTAGCAACCAGAAGTTATAATCAAATAAAAAAAACTATTCGAAATAAGCTACGAAGTGATTTAACCAAAAATAACTTCATTAAAGAACAAATCACGGTATTCTCGAAATCACACTATATCTACCATAAAATTTACTTGTACAATCAAAACAACACGACTTTGGGTATTTTAAAAACAACCGTTAACCTTAAAATAATTACACAAAAATTACCGAATAAAAGTAACACAAAACGTACTCACAGTATGCGGCCTCGACACCAACCACTTTTCTTGTCAACGTCCGAGCAACACCAGAGCCCGTGGAACACTGAGGCCTTTCTTTTAAAGAAGGCGGGTGGGGATCAAAAGCACCCACTATGATTTCTGCTTAAATTTATTTATTTATTTATTTAGTTATTAAGCTTACATCACACAGTACAAAATCTTACATCTAAAATGTGTGACCATTAATGTAAACATACGTTTCACAAAAAAATTAAAGAGAAATTTAAAATTAAAAATTAAATAAAAAAGAAAGTTAAAATACTTATATATAGGTAAATAACACATAAGAAACAGCTTTTGACGGCTGCCCTTAATATGAGAGCGAGGCGGCGGCGTCCTAATTGGCAAATTATTCTAAAATTAACGGTTGGTTACGAAGCTTATTTGTGAGTGATATCCTATCCCACTTCTGATTTTAGCAACCAGAAGTTATAATCAAATAAAAAAAACTATTCGAAATAAGCTACGAAGTGATTTAACCAAAAATAACTTCATCAAAGAACAAATCACGGTATTCTCGAAATCACACTATATCTACCATAAAATTTACTTGTACAATCAAAACAACACGACTTTGGGTATTTTAAAAACAACCGTTAACCTTAAAATAATTACACAAAAATTACCGAATAAAAGTAACACAAAACGTACTCACAGTATGCGGCCTCGACACCAACCACTTTTCTTGTCAACGTCCGAGCAACACCAGAGCCCGTGGAACACTGAGGCCTTTCTTTTAAAGAAGGCGCGAGGGGTTCGAAAGCACCCACTATGATTTCTGCTTAAATTTATTTATTTATTTAGTTATTAAGCTTACATCACACACAGTACAAAATCTACTAAATATTTTGCAAAATATTACATCTTAAATGTGTGACAATTAATGTAAACATACGTTTCACAAAAAAATTAAAGAGAAATTTTAAATTTTAAATTAAAAAAAAAGACAATTAAAATCCTTATATATAGGGAAATAACTAATAAGAAACAGCTTTTGACGGCTACCCTCAACATGAGAGCGAGACGGCGGCGTCCTAATTGGCAAATTATTCTAAAATTAACGGTTGTTTACGAAGCTTATTTGTGAGTGATATCCTATCCCACTTCTGATTTTAGCAACCAGAAGTTATAATCAAATAAAAAAAACTATTCGAAATAAGCTACGAAGTGATTTAACCAAAAATAACTTCATTAAAGAACAAATCACGGTATTCTCGAAATCACACTATATCTACCATAAAATTTACTTGTACAATCAAAACAACACGACTTTGGGTATTTTAAAAACAACCGTTAACCTTAAAATAATTACACAAAAATTACCGAATAAAAGTAACCCAAAACGTACTCACAGTATGCGGCCTCGACACCAACCACTTTTCTTGTCAACGTCCGAGCAACACCAGAGCCCGTGGAACACTGAGGCCTTTCTTTTAAAGAAGGCGCGAGAGGTTCGAAAGCACCCACTATGATTTCTGCTTAAATTTATTTATTTATTTAGTTATTAAGCTTACATCACACACAGTACAAAATCTACTAAATATTTTGCAAAATATTACATCTTAAATGTGTGACAATTAATGTAAACATACGTTTCACAAAAAAATTAAAGAGAAATTTTAAATTTTAAATTAAAAAAAAAGACAATTAAAATCCTTATATATAGGGAAATAACTAATAAGAAACAGCTTTTGACGGCTACCCTCAACATGAGAGCGAGACGGCGGCGTCCTAATTGGCAAATTATTCTAAAATTAACGGTTGTTTACGAAGCTTATTTGTGAGCGATATCCTATCCCACTTCTGATTTTAGCAACCAGAAGTTATAATCAAATAAAAAAACTATTCGAAATAAGCTACGAAGTGATTTAACCAAAAATAACTTCATTAAAGAACAAATCACGGTATTCTCGAAATCACACTATATCTACCTTAAAATTTACTTATACAATCAAAACAACACGACTTTGGGTATTTTAAAAACAACCGTTAACCTTAAAATAATTACACAAAAATTACCGAATAAAATAACACAAAACGTACTCACAGTATGCGGCCTCGACACCAACCACTTTTCTTGTCAACGTCTGAGCAACAACAGAGCCCTCGGCAATATGGGGCCTATCTTTTATATAAGGCGGGTGGGGATTGAAACCCCCCTCTATGATTTCTGCATATATTTTTTTATTTATTTCGTAATTAAGCTTACAACATCACACACAGTACAAAATCTACTAAATATTTTATAAAATCTTACATCTAAAATGTGTGACAATTAATGTAAACATACGTTTCACAAAAAATTAAAGAGAAATTTTAAATTTAAAACAAAAAGACAGTTACAATACTTATATATAGGGAAATAACACATAAGAAACAGCTTTTGACGGCTACCCTCAATATGAGTGCGAGGCGGCGGCGTCCTAATTGGCAAATTATTCTAAAATTAACGGTTGTTTACGAAGCTTATTTGTGAGCGATATCCTATCCCACTTCTGATTTTAGCAACCAGAAGTTATAATCAAATAAAAAAAACTATTCGAAATAAGCTACGAAGTGATTTAACCAAAAATAACTTCATTAAAAAACAAATCACGGTATTCTCGAAATCACACTATATCTACCATAAAATTTACTTGTACAATCAAAACAACACGACTTTGGGTATTTTAAAAACAACCGTTAACCTTAAAATAATTGTACAAAAATTACCGAATAAAAGTAACCCAAAACGTACTCACAGTATGCGGCCTCGACACCAACCACTTTTCTTGTCAACGTCCGAGCAACACCAGAGCCCGTGGAACACTGAGGCCTTTCTTTTAAAGAAGGCGGGTGGGGATCGAAAGCACCCACTATGATTTCTGCTTAAATTTATTTATTTATTTAGTTATTAAGCTTACATCACACAGTACAAAATCTTACATCTAAAATGTGTGACCATTAATGTAAACATACGTTTCACAAAAAAATTAAAGAGAAATTTAAAATTAAAAATTAAAAAAAAAAGACAGTTAAAATACTTATATATAGGTAAATAACACATAAGAAACAGCTTTTGACGGCTGCCCTCAATATGAGAGCGAGGCGGCGGCGTCCTAATTGGCAAATTATTCTAAAATTAACGGTTGGTTACGAAGCTTATTTGCGAGTGATATCCTATCCCACTTCTGATTTTAGCAACCAGAAGTTATAATCAAATAAAAAAAACTATTCGAAATAAGCTACGAAGTGATTTAACCAAAAATAACTTCATTAAAGAACAAATCACGGTATTCTCGAAATCACACTATATCTACCATAAAATTTACTTGTACAATCAAAACAACACGACTTTGGGTATTTTAAAAACAACCGTTAACCTTAAAATAATTACACAAAAATTACCGAATAAAAGTAACCCAAAACGTACTCACAGTATGCGGCCTCGACACCAACCACTTTTCTTGTCAACGTCCGAGCAACACCAGAGCCCGTGGAACACTGAGGCCTTTCTTTTAAAGAAGGCGGGTGGGGATCGAAAGCACCCACTATGATTTCTGCTTAAATTTATTTATTTATTTAGTTATTAAGCTTACATCACACAGTACAAAATCTTACATCTAAAATGTGTGACCATTAATGTAAACATACGTTTCACAAAAAAATTAAAGAGAAATTTAAAATTAAAAATTAAAAAAAAAAGACAGTTAAAATACTTATATATAGGTAAATAACACATAAGAAACAGCTTTTGACGGCTGCCCTCAATATGAGAGCGAGGCGGCGGCGTCCTAATTGGCAAATTATTCTAAAATTAACGGTTGGTTACGAAGCTTATTTGTGAGTGATATCCTATCCCACTTCTGATTTTAGCAACCAGAAGTTATAATCAAATAAAAAAAACTATTCGAAATAAGCTACGAAGTGATTTAACCAAAAATAACTTCATTAAAGAACAAATCACGGTATTCTCGAAATCACACTATATCTACCATAAAATTTACTTGTACAATCAATACAACACGACTTTGGGTATTTTAAAAACAACCGTTAACCTTAAAATAATTACACAAAAATTACCGAATAAAAGTAACACAAAACGTACTCACAGTATGCGGCCTCGACACCAACCACTTTTCTTGTCAACGTCCGAGCAACACCAGAGCCCGTGGAACACTGAGGCCTTTCTTTTAAAGAAGGCGCGTGGGGATCGAAAGCACCCACTATGATTTCTGCTTAAATTTATTTATTTATTTAGTTATTAAGCTTACATCACACACAGTACAAAATCTACTAAATATTTTGCAAAATATTACATCTTAAATGTGTGACAATTAATGTAAACATACGTTTCACAAAAAAATTAAAGAGAAATTTTAAATTTTAAATTAAAAAAAGACAATTAAAATCCTTATATATAGGGAAATAACACATAAGAAACAGCTTTTGACGGCTACCCTCAATATGAGAGCGAGACGGCGGCGTCCTAATTGGCAAATTATTCTAAAATTAACGGTTGTTTACGAAGCTTATTTGTGAGCGATATCCTATCCCACTTCTGATTTTAGCAACCAGATGTTGTTATCAAATAAAAAAAACTATTCGAAATAAGCTACGAAGTGATTTAACCAAAAATAACTTCATTAAAGAACAAATCACGGTATTCTCGAAATCACACTATATCTACCATAAAATTAACTTGTACAATCAAAACAACACGACTTTGGGTATTTTAAAAACAACCGTTAACCTTAAAATAATTACACAAAAATTACCGAATAAAAGTAACACAAAACGTACTCACAGTATGCGGCCTCGACACCAACCACTTTTCTTGTCAACGTCCGAGCAACACCAGAGCCCGTGGAACACTGAGGCCTTTCTTTTAAAGAAGGCGGGTGGGGATCGAAAGCACCCATTATGATTTCTCCATAAATTTATTTATTTATTTAGTTATTAAGCTTGCATCACACACAGTACAAAATCTTACATCTAAAATGTGTGACCATTAATGTAAACATACGTTTCACAAAAAAATTAAAGAGAAATTTAAAATTAAAAAAAAAAGACAATTAAAATACTTATATATAGGGAAATAACACATAAGTAACAGCTTTTGACGGCTACCCTCAAAATGAGAGCGAGGCGGCGGCGTCCTAATTGGCAAATTATTCTAAAATTAACGGTTGTTTACGAAGCTTATTTGTGAGCGATATCCTATCCCACTTCTGATTTTAGCAACCAGATGTTGTTATCAAATAAAAAAAACTATTCGAAATAAGCTACGAAGTGATTTAACCAAAAATAACTTCATTAAAGAACAAATCACGGTATTCTCGAAATCACACTATATCTACCATAAAATTAACTTGTACAATCAAAACAACACGACTTTGGGTATTTTAAAAACAACCGTTAACCTTAAAATAATTACACAAAAATTACCGAATAAAAGTAACACAAAACGTACTCACAGTATGCGGCCTCGACACCAACCACTTTTCTTGTCAACGTCCGAGCAACACCAGAGCCCGTGGAACACTGAGGCCTTTCTTTTAAAGAAGGCGGGTGGGGATCGAAAGCACCCATTATGATTTCTCCATAAATTTATTTATTTATTTAGTTATTAAGCTTGCATCACACACAGTACAAAATCTTACATCTAAAATGTGTGACCATTAATGTAAACATACGTTTCACAAAAAAATTAAAGAGAAATTTAAAATTAAAAAAAAAAGACAATTAAAATACTTATATATAGGGAAATAACACATAAGTAACAGCTTTTGACGGCTACCCTCAAAATGAGAGCGAGGCGGCGGCGTCCTAATTGGCAAATTATTCTAAAATTAACGGTTGTTTACGAAGCTTATTTGTGAGCGATATCCTATCCCACTTCTGATTTTAGCAACCAGAAGTTATAATCAAATAAAAAAAACTATTCGAAATAAGCTACGAAGTGATTTAACCAAAAATAACTTCATTAAAGAACAAATCACGGTATTCTCGAAATTACACTATATCTACCATAAAATTTACTTGTACAATCAAAACAACACGACTTTGGGTATTTTAAAAACAACCGTTAACCTTAAAACAATTACACAAAAATTACCGAATAAAAGTAACACAAAACGTACTCACAGTATGCGGCCTCAACACCAACCACTTGTCTTGTCAACGTCCGAGCAACAACAGAGCACGTGGCACACTGAGGCCCTTCTTTTATAGAAGGCGGGTGGGGATCGAAACCACCCACTATGATTTCTGCTTATATCTATTTATTTATTAAGCTTACAACATCACACACAGTACAAAATCTACTAATTATTTTACGAAATCTTACATCTAAAATGTGTGACAATTAATGTAAACTTAAGTTTCACAAAAAAAGAAATAAAAAAGAAATTAATATTTAAAAAAAATACAATTAAAATACTTACATACAATACGTATACGGCCTCTCCTGACCGTGCACCGTCCTCGGATGCACTGGTGATCTCTTCTTCGGGAGAACGGCGTCTTGCTCGCCATGGTCACCAATATGTGGTTCGTGTGTTCTTGAGGAAGCAGAAGGATCAGTACAGGCAGCTAAAGGCTCACCAATGTCATCGGGGTATTCGTTCTCGAAATCTGTGCAACAGTAATCCTGTTAGTTAATCACGACGACATTACGTTAGTGCCTAGTCTATCATACATCACGCATCCAAGGCCCTCATACAAAATCGCACTACCATAACTTTAGTTAAAACACTTCACTTTCAAAAGTATGCATACATCATCTCACAAAACATTTCTCATACTTGAACTTGTACAAGTTCCCACGTTAGCAACGTGAACCAGCCGCGTGAACGCCTGATATGTGTTCAAAGAACACATCTTCCGAGACAGCGCCCGCCACGCGCACAGGATGCACGTCTGCCGAGGCCCGCTTCTCAAGGTTGCTGGCCTCAGGAACACACCATGACCGCACCACATCAGCAGTCCGTTTCAACCAGCAAGGCACACACTTGCCTTACACTCGCACGCAAGCCAACATATCACGCGCGCATCCTAAACATAAGGAAATAACACATTAGAAACAGCTTTTGACGGCTACCCTCAATATGAGAGCGAGGCGGCGGCGTCCTAATTGATCGTTCACGTGGCGACTTATTCTAAAATTAACGGTTGTTTACAAGGCTTATTTGTGAGCGAAATCCTATCCCACTTCTGATTTTAGCAACCAGAAGTGATAATGAAATTAAAAAATACTATTCGAAATAACACTAAATCTACCTTAAAATTAACTTATACAATCAAAACAACACGACATTGGGTATTTTAAAAACAACCGTTAACCTTAACCCTTATCTTCATTTTGTATAGTATACCATACATCCAACTTTATAAAAATATATGATCCCTATAAAATCATTTTTAACCCTTATCGTGGCAAGATTCTATTTTAGAAGAAAAGCAAAAAAAAATATATAGGTAGCTTCTTTGGGGCATAAAAATCATCAAAAAAATAAATAAAAAAAACGTGACATGAAAATTTTGGAAAAACAAGATGTATACTATTCTATACATTGCTACACGTACAGTGATTATCGCATTTTCAGGAATGTATATTATGCTATACATTGGTATATTTAGGGAGAGTTGAAATGTCACTAGTAGTTTTTAATATATACCAAAAGATTATTGTAAATAACATGATTTTAAATAAAAATAACTGTCTTGGTGGAAATAAAATGTTTAATAAAATTAATCTTTCTTGAACAACAAAATAATCGTAATTTAATAATTCAGAGACCCTATTGCTTGCAGTGGTACTCCAAAAAACATTTTCGATTCTTCACATAACAAAGATGAACCTTACATTTTGTTCACATCGTACTTGCCTGGCCAACTTTGCAGTACTTGCACCTCTCATATCCGGTTATTTGCGGCCAATGATCATATTTGTCACACCGGACATCATCGCATGGTTTTTATATTTGCTTTGTCCGGTCCGTCTAAATTTTTCACTGAAACGTTTCGACCTCGTTTCGGTAGGCCACTGTAGATTTCGTACCTAAAATCTTCTAGACGATCCTGCTTTCTAGTGGTATTTATCATTTTGTTATGTCTGTGACGTAAAGCCAAGCGTTGTTGATGCCTACGAGTATATACAAAAGCTGGGAGAAAATTTTCATATACCACCTGTGCCATCTTATTCCAGTGCGATATAATGCAATCAGCATGTCTGCCAAATCGACACCTCTAATGTGACGATTATAGTCTTTAACAATTTTAGGACATCTTACATCAACACGAGATTTTGCTTCTTTGCCGAATCGTTTTATATTTTCGACAGGGTATGCATCATCATAAGAACCCACCAATGTGACCTGTTTATTTTCAACCCACTAAGTATTTAATAATTATTTCTTTTTCAAAGCCTTTTCAGTTAGCAGGTTAGTAGCAGCATCTTTGGAGTCTATTTTGTATTTTGTCTGATTGTTCCTTAACTAAATATACCATAATTTTCCCTCAACATAATTTATAGCAGTCTATTAGCCCAAAGCAAAAGAAACATGCAAAAAACCCATCGTTATAGTAAAGCCAAACCATATTGTATTATAGATATATATTTATATATCAGTTATGTAGTATTTCAGTAATAATAATATGTGTATTTTTTGTGGGAATCGAATCCCAACTTTGTGTGTAGCTTTCTACAACCACTATATCAACGAGGCAGTCAAACATAAGGTCAACTGTCTTTTAAATTGTAATAAAATTGGTTTAATATACATATAAGACAGACATACTTGCAATTTAATTTTTATAGTAAAGTCCATTAAAATATTCATTCCGTGCAGTTAGCAATGTATATTATTCTATACACTATCAACGAAAGGTAAATTACTGTAACTGCGGCATTGTGTAGTATAATATACGTTAGTAAAAAACACGACAAAAACATACTGATTCTCATAGCGACAACAGCATATTATATATAAAAATGTGTTAAAACAAACATTTAGGCATGTGTATTTTATAAAAAACATGCATATTTAGGAGTACAAACATAAAAATAAAATAAAACTTACTATAGATAAACCTGTGCGGCGCATTTTGACATTTATTTTTCACAATTGATTTAAAATTATGACAGATAAACTACTATTTTTATCTTTGAAGTATAAATAGACGTCTAGAAATGTCATGTGTTTAATAAAACTAAGTTAACCCTTATATTCATTTTGTATAGTATACCATACATCCAACTTTATAAAAATATATGATCACTATAAAATCATTTTTAACTTCCTAATTTTAAATCAATTGTGAAAAATAAACGTCAAAATGCGCCGCACAGGTTTATCTATAGTAAGTTTTATTTTATTTTTATGTTTGTACTCCTAAATATGCATGTTTTTTATAAAATACACATGCCTAAATGTTTGTTTTAACACATTTTTATATATAATATGCTGTTGTCGCTATGAGAATCAGTATGTTTTTGTCGTGTTTTTTACTAACGTATATTATACTACACAATGCCGCAGTTACAGTAATTTACCTTTCGTTGATAGTGTATAGAATAATATACATTGCTAACTGCACGGAATGAATATTTTAATGGACTTTACTATAAAAATTAAATTGCAAGTATGTCTGTCTTATATGTATATTAAACCAATTTTATTACAATTTAAAAGACAGTTGAACTTATGTTTGACTGCCTCGTTGATATAGTGGTTGTAGAAAGCTACACACAAAGTTGGGATTCGATTCCCACAAAAAATACACATATTATTATAACTGAAATACTACATAACTGATATATAAATATATATCTATAATACAATATGGTTTGGCTTTACTATAACGATGGGTTTTTTGCATGTTTCTTTTGCTTTGGGCTAATAGACTGCTATAAATTATGTTGAGGGAAAATTATGGTATATTTAGTTAAGGAACAATCAGACAAAATACAAAATAGACTCAAAGATGCTGCTACTAACCTGCTAACTGAAAAGGCTTTGAAAAAGAAATAATTATTAAATACTTAGTGGGTTGATAATAAACAGGTCACATTGGTGGGTTCTTATGATGATGCATACCCTGTCGAAAATATAAAACGATTCGGCAAAGAAGCAAAATCTCGTGTTGATGTAAGATGTCCTAAAATTGTTAAAGACTATAATCGTCACATTAGAGGTGTCGATTTGGCAGACATGCTGATTGCATTATATCGCACTGGAATAAGATGGCACAGGTGGTATATGAAAATTTTCTCCCAGCTTTTGTATATACTCGTAGGCATCAACAACGCTTGGCTTTACGTCACAGACATAACAAAATGATAAATACCACTAGAAAGCAGGATCGTCTAGAAGATTTTAGGTACGAAATCTACAGTGGCCTACCGAAACGAGGTCGAAACGTTTCAGTGAAAAATTTAGACGTAATACCGGACAAAGCAAATATAAAAACCATGCGATGATGTCCGGTGTGACAAATATGATCATTGGCCGCAAATAACCGGATATGAGAGGTGCAAGTACTGCAAAGTTGGCCAGGCAAGTACGATGTGAACAAAATGTAAGGTTCATCTTTGTTATGTGAAGAATCGAAAATGTTTTTTGGAGTACCACTGCAAGCAATAGGGTCTCTGAATTATTAAATTACGATTATTTTGTTGTTCAAGAAAGATTAATTTTATTAAACATTTTATTTCCACCAAGACAGTTATTTTTATTTAAAATCATGTTATTTACAATAATCTTTTGGTATATAATAAAAACTACTAGTGACATTTCAACTCTCCCAAAACATACCAATGTATAGCATAATATACATTCCTGAAAATGCGATAATCACTGTACGTGTAGCAATGTATAGAATAGTATACATCTTGTTTTTCCAAAATTTTCATGTCACGTTTTTTTTATTTATTTTTTTGATGATTTTTATGCCCCAAAGAAGCTACCTATATAATTTTGTTTTGCTTTTCTTCTAAAAAAAGAATCTTGCCACGATAAGAGTTAAAACAATTACACAAAAACAACACAGAACAAACTCACAGTATGCGGCCTCGACACCAACCACTTATCTTCTCAACGTCCGAACAAGAACAGAGCACGTAGCACACTGAGCCTCAGTGACTGAGGTCTTTCTTTTATAGAAGGCGGGTGGGGATCGAAACCACCCACTAAGATAATTCTGCTTGATGAATTTGTAATAAACAAGTTTCGTGACATTTCGTGTACTCGTTCCACGACCGAACCCGAATCGACCATAGAGTCAAACGGCAGTCATAGAAACGAGTGTCAAAGATTTCTTTAATATTTATTATTAATAAGTTTTAAATGTTTAAAGTGATATGATAATATACTACTTTCAATAATAATAATAATGACTATGGAGTCATTATTATTATCGACCATTGAATAGTCGTTAATTTATAGATCTAGCAACATTGACAAATTAAAAAAACCATTCGTATTAACGGCCTCGAACCAATTCGACTTTGACATTATTAATTGACAATGACAGCTGACACTAACACAATGTCTTCAATATTAATTATAAAGACTACAGAGTATCAAATAGTCGTTAATTTGCAGATCCATTAATATTGGTAAATAAAATAAACCATATAACCGTTTTCAACTAATTTGACCCCGATATTACCAAATGATGATGAATGACAATTCCTTAAACATAAATAATAAATGCTATGAATTTACCACAGACTATCAATCCTTTATATTGTTTATTATTATCTTAAATATACTTATTTAGTTGAATTAAATATCAATCTTTATGTTTTTGTAACAATATAATCATTATATAATATGAATTTGCACCCATATATATACTTACGAACAAATTGCATTAAACCGGGAAACCAAAAGTGTTTTAAAATTAGGTCACAAGTCTTGTCAACCCCGATATGTTCATGCTCGTCATGGAATACCCTCAGTAAGCTAGGCCTGTGACCCTTAGGTACATAACAAAGCAAACGCGGCTCTTCACCAACGGGTGAATAACGATAATAGAGCACATCGTTTTGACATATATATCGTCTGGGATCTAAATTACCTTCTCCGAGCTTACGTATGCGATCGGCGGTCTCGGAGTCGGCTAATTGAGCCATCTGCGCACAGTTCAAGGGCCGGGCCGTTCTAGTGGATTCCTACTCAAGTAATCCGCATGACCCATCATGGTACATTTACGATATTGAATTTCAAAATTAATGTCCTGCAGGTAAGTCCACCAGCGTGCAACTCGTGGAAGAAAATGCATCTTACATTCAATGGCCTTCAAGGCATTGCAATCGGTGATTATCTTAAAACTTATACCAACCAATGCCGGAAATTTTGCTGATCCTTGACGACCGCCAACGTTTCTAATTCATAATATGAATGGTACTTGCTGGGCTCCGCGCCCTGGGTGACCCTACTAAAATATGTTAGTACTCGTTTATTACCATCCGTGTGGGCCTGTACGAGCACGGCACCATATCCTGCACTGCTAGCGTCAGTATGTGAACTACACAGTGGAAAGGCTCGGGTCAAAAATCGCAAGTATTGGCTCGCTAGTCAATTGCTTCAAGAACTCTCGTCGGACTCGATCTTGTTCGGGTCCCCATTCAAATTTGACGTCTTTCTTAGTGAGACGCGATATACGGTCTTTGTCGCGTAACCTTCAATATAACGCTGGAAGTATCCAGCTAAACCTAAAAATATGTAGATATATATTGCTTTGAACAATTTCCAGGCGTAAAGTGCTACATGTCTCGGCTAGTTTTTTTTACATTGCGTGTTCAATTAAATAGATTCATTACTCGATCAATCGAAGTACATTTTGAAATAAAATATCAACAACACACATTATTCATACAAATGTTAAACAAACAATGCGTGTTTAATTAACTTAGTGTCGTTGATGATTTTCCGCCGAGCTCTAGTTTCGCGTGTTCCTCGCAGGCCACGTCGATGTTATAAAGACTTTTGAACCGCGCCTTCTTCACAGGGATTCTTTACTACGTACTTCGCTCACCCCAGTGAGCTGCTGTCCTGCACTTCAGGCGAATGACGACCCCGCGGCGGCCCAAACCCGAGGTCCCGGGAAAAGCCCTGCTGATTAATTTCCCAAATAAAACTTGTATAAACATGCATCATCGCATCGACGCGTGATTATGGCTTCATAGCGGCGTGTCCTCTACACATTCTGTATTAACGACTTAACGTAATCTTGTAGTAGCTTATCTATAACATATACAACTTGTTTTAAAAAAAATCTCACGTTGAAAGAAAATAATTGAATTATTTGAAAACTTTCGGATGGCAACACAGTCATTGAATTTCTTAGGTTAGTATGGTTTATTGTCTTGATACTTCATGCAATTACTCATTTTTATTTCTATTATTTATTTTTTCCGAATAGTTAACAGGTATAATAGCCTAAGCATTTAGAAATCTTCATAATCAATGTGAGAGACAGTGATAACAGCAATGACTCTGATGAATCTATGCATATTGATTTTTTCGATTCTGATTTTGATTATTCCGAATTTGCCGCGCTTTTTCGTTATCTTCTTTCATTTGCCTGACTCTATCTGTCAAGTATTAATTCAATTACCTTTAATTCAAAACTCAATTGTCATTTGTCACTCATGTGTAGTCTTTCTAGTCTGTGACAATAACATTTTAAAACACTATTTTGTATGGAATATGCATTAAAGTATTTACTAATGATTATTTCTTGCTTTCGTTTAATACCCTACCTCGTATTATATCTCCATCTTTAAATTACAATAATGAACCTTCTTCCAAAAAGCCATAAAGAATTTAGTGATAAAGATTATTGGAATAAGTTTTTCAAAAAACGTGGAAACAAAGCTTTTGAATGGTAGGTTAACTTTAGATTTGCACATCTTACAAGTTAATTCCATGTATGTGACTAAATAAAATATTTTGCAGGTACGGGGAATATTTAGAACTATGTACATACTTACATAAATACATTAAACAGACGGACAAAATATTAATCCCTGGCTGTGGTAATTCTAGTCTTAGTGCTGATCTTTATGATGTTGGATTGAAACAAATAACAAACATAGATGTCTCAGAAGTTGTAATTAGGCAAATGAAGGCTAAAAATGTGGGAAGATCAGAAATGACCTTTACCTGTATGGATGCTATGAAAACAACATTTGAAGATGATGAATTTAATGTGGTACTTGATAAAGGTACATTGGATGCTTTAATGCCAGATGAATCTGAAGACACTATAGAAAACATTGATAATTATTTTAAAGAGATGAAGAGAATATTAAAAACAGGTGGAAGATTTATATGTATATCTCTTCTTCAGAGTCATATTTTAAAGAAACTAGTTGATGTATTTTCTGATAAATCATGGATGTTTAGAGTTGTTAGATGTCATGAAGCTGAGCAGAAAAATATTGAAAATGGTGATGGAACAACATTGCCAGTGTTTGTAGTTATTGCTACTAAGTTCAAACTGATGCCAAACTTGGTTTGTTCTTTTTTTACATTAATCTACCTAAGTTCATATAACTTTTCTTTCTTAGCAAGATCTTTATAGGTTTGAAATTACTGGTAACCATATAGCACTCAAGGTATTACTTACCTATAGAGTGTTTGTTATTGAATGAGTCCAGGAAATTGTATGTTAATATAAAGATTTTTCTACAAAAAAACATAATAGGAAAAACTTTTACTCTAAAAATCTAAAGATATGCTTTATTACAGAATGTGCTATATATACACTCAAAAACACATTTTATGAAGAGATCATTATTTGTTTTGTTCATATTTTCAGCTTTTAGAAGTATGTTTAGCTGGTGAAAAAATGATAAGACTAAAATCGCCAGAAGAGTTACTTAGTTGTGTGAAGTCTGCTCAAGACACTGCATTTATCACAAACAGCTTGGGGAAATCACGCCTCGATGAGGATGATGAGGTAAAGTGGAATTTAATTAAACATGATTATAGATAGCCCATAGATAAATAGTAGTAGCATATATACTGATTTGGTTTCAATCAAATAAAATTAAAAAGGCATACAATTCTAAAAAATAACAATACCTTGCTCACTTCATAACTTACAAGCCTTATATTATAATGGCGCTTCTAAACGGGCCATGTTTTGCTGCAATTGATGGCTGCAACACTGTGGCCGGCAACATTGCAAACAATAGCAGCCACACTATGCAATAATGCAGTAATGTCCCGGCCATATAGCCAAACATGTTTTGTATAGCCACATATGGCTGATGTTGCTCCGATGGGTGGCCGGACGATCGCTGGTCTATCGAATTCAACTGCAATATTGCACTGCCAGTTCTATTGTTGTTTCAGTCACTCTCTTTGTTATGGCACAGTGTATCCTTTTTTACGCGACATGAAGTTTGCTATGAGTGAAGTGTGCCTGTTGCTATATTCTGTGTTTTGCGATCAGCTGCATTTTGACGTTAAATTAAATATTAATTAAAATTTAGGCTACTACGTAAAAATGACTGCTACGTGGTCTAACGAAAAAATTACTGATTTCATTAATGAAGTACATTTATTCCCTGAGTTGTGGGATATAAAAACCGGCATAAACAATGATAGGAATGCTAAAAAAGATGCATGGAATGAAATCGCTGAAAAGTTTGGCATAACAAGCAACGAGGCTTACAAAAAAAAAAAAAATATTTTTGGTCCAATTTCGTTTAAAAGAAAGTCTAATTAATAAAGAATAATTTATTATCAAGGCTTATTTCAAGACTCAAATTGTCTACAGTTTCACGCCTATTTAAGTAAGGTCGAATCCACAATCTCTTCTTTTTCTGTTTCTTTTTTAAAACAATATAAGCTGCTGCGATCAGTGTGATTTCGTCAGCCATTGTTGCCGGTTTGTGTGGCCCGTTTAGGAGTCTGCATCATGGGCCATACTATTGCAGACATATTGCAACACATGGCCCAGCCATAGATTGTTCGGCCATCAGCTGCATTAAAATATTTTTGTAATGGCCGGGAAATTAGTTGCCAACAGTGCAGCCATCAATTGCAGCAAAACATGGCCCGTTTAGAAGCGCCATAATATACAGATAAATGAACATAACTACATAGTCAGTATCAAAATTCTGTCATAAATGGAAATAATGATAGAAACAAAAGTACTGATCAGTTTTTAATGAGTGATATATCAATTTATAGTACATTAATTAAGGAATAGAAATAGCATAAAATTATTTGAAATGACCTCCCTTATTTTTAATACAGGCCCTTAAGCGCCGCGGCCAGACGTCTATCACAGCACGCACCATATTGATGTCGATTTCAGAGTCGGATTTCGGCTAATTTTTATGGGGTTTATCATAGACCTTCCTCTAACACCTGCCAAATATTAAGGTCCGGACTAAGGGAAGGCCAATACTAATGTCTTATTAAGTCAATGTTTTGAGGCTCAAACCAGGCTTGAGTGGTCTTGGCTTTGTGTGCAGGTACAAATTCTTGCTGAACTGCCCCTTTTCGCAAAAATGAACCTCAGTTGGCCTGTAATAGGACACTCCCAACCAGACCATTACTTATGGTGGATGATGTCCATGTTGCACCCTCGGAACTTTATTTCCAGCTTCTTCACAACTCCTAGCGTACACTCTGTATGCTAGGGCTAGTTCTTTTCTTGTCCTTAACACTGGAGACTTCATTGTACCTATCAATAGTACGGTACACAAACCTAAGCGTTGTATTAAAAATTTTGAGCAACTTGAAAATGGTACTCAGCGAGTGCCCATAGCGGTGCAGCGCAATAACAGCTATTCAGTTTTCTTTCAATGTCCACTCCATCGTGAAAAATTACGAAAAGAGATTGTTTTTTGTTTTAAAACAAAAGTCAAACATTCAAAAATAGAAAGCAATAATTTTTTTTCATAAAATCATGTTCGAAATTTAAAAATAATGTGCCAGTGACAGAACTTTGGGACCAACTACGTATTTTGTCTATTAAAAACTTTTGAAGGCATAAATATTATGTATTAAAGGCTAGGTTTTGTTAAATCTAATTGAATAAATCATTTATGCTATCTATATGCTGACTCTTATGATTTAATAGAATATAAAATATGGTAGAAACCAGAGAGGGAACAGAGATAAAGTATATTTATATGTTTAGCCAGTAGGAAAAGCTTAGGTCACTTATGTATATTTCTTTGAAAAAGCATGGCAACTAACCAGTTTTGTAACTTTTCTTTATGTTTATGATTTATGAAATGCTGACAGGATTTCTTTAAACAATTGAAGATGTAGGTTTTTCATTTTGACAGGTGTCCCTTGACCTTATGATGCCTGGGGAAGATACTCCCCGCTACACTCTGTATGTTGTAGATAAGAAAAAATCGCAAGCTGTTAACAAATATGCTGTATTTATCGTGCCGCAGGGAAGGTAAAATATTTGATTAAGAAATGCAAATTTATTGTGGTAAATAATATACCAGACCAGATATTGTTTGTAAAATCTGCATATCATGTTTATAATATCTTAATTATTATTGATCTTATCATACTTGGTTAACCCAATTTATAATGAAAGCAATAACTTATTTCAGTGAATATTACATTATCATAATTAATTTGTCTTACATTTTGTATCATCTATAATTAGAATATGAATATAGCTGTTTATTAACGTCCAGAAGGATCTTCATAATATTTACTAACACGCTTCTTTGGATACGTGCCCGTTATTCGGTGTTGAAAAGAACAAAAAGATATAGAGTGTATAACTTAAATAAAAAAATCATATTTTTTAAGGCTATTTCATGTTGAATATTATCTTAATATTAAAATGCCATACTCGCAAATACATACTATGAACTACAATGTTTAAAGTTAAAGATAAATTCGAATTTATTATTAATAATCTATAAAGCCTTGACACACAAGTCCGGCAAAAGTTTAGGTATAAGACAAGTCGGTTTGAATCCCAGGCACTACCACGGTATAAACATGTCCATCGTGATTACATTGCGTGTGGCTCAACCAATTCTAAAACCTTTTTATATAGAAAACAGATATGTATCTGACATATATATGATAACCTTTATATTAAATTAGTTTTAACATTAGCGACTGCACAGTTTCTGTAGTATGCGTGCCACGCCTTAATTTTGGGCCAATCGTAGTCGCTGCGGAGGTGTATTCCATCATTATATTGTACACTGCAACAAACACAACATTTGGTCTAAAAGATTTGGAAAGTGCACTGTTTTGTGAGGAATATTTTAGTGTTTTTTTGATATTTTGATAATTTTATATAGATACTACTTTAAATAAGGTAAGGGTTCCGAATATTCGAAAAAACAGTATATTCTTTTAATTTTTCATTATATAATGATTAAAGTTGTTTTTGATTTATGCGATTACTACATATTTAAAGAAAACTTAGTGAGAATTTAAAATATTATTATGTTTGCGTTAAATATGTTATCAAATAATTCAGAAAATCCATAGTTTTACTTAGTATCCGTTTCAGAAATATTTATTAAATTATTCAGTTAAACTGTTACGTAACAGATTTTGGGAGGGGGCTCCTTTTGTACAACGTTACGATGCGGGGCGGGGATTGAATTACGCGTTATTTTTAATATTATTTTCGACTTTCCAGTACTTTACACCACATAATGGTAACTTTTAGGTATAAAGAGTCACTAGGTGATCACGAAACGTTTTACTATACTTGGGTACAGTATTGTATTTTGGTACAGAAAAACGTTACGGCGCGTTACATGGGGGGAGGGGTCAATAATCTCCAAAAATTACGTGACGTAAAACTTGAACGCTTCCTTTGTCATTAAGTAGTCGTGTGGCTATTGAATATATATGAATTCTAGAATTTGACAAGCTATAGATTTTGTCGACATGGAATAACTAAAACTGTTTTATCATATTTTTGAATCGTTCTTTATTATTACATTGGGCAATCCTACGCACTCTGCGCGTTAAATTTAGACCAAAACATATACAGTTCGCTAATAAAGTTGTTTACCTGTTCTGTATAAATGTTTTTGCCAATATGGTGTTAAGCGCAAAATTTCGATGTTTATGCAAATATATAAAAATAAATCAGTGGCGCTACAACCTTTAGGTCTTGGCCTCAGATTTCTGAATCTGTTTCATGATCATTTTTAAATCTAATAGGGCAAGCTGATCAGCCTCCAGTGCCTGACACACGCCGTCGACTTTTTGGGTCTAAGATATGTCGGTTTCCTGACAATGTTTTCCTTCACTGTTCGAGCAAATGTTAATTGCGCACATAGAAAGAAAGTCCATTGGTGCACAGCCGGCGATCGAACCTACGACCTCAGGTATGAGAGTCGCACGCTGAAGCCACTCGGTTCTTTTGTATTTTTGTCACTTTGTCATTTATGTAAACATCATAATTATTTTGTGCACGCCAACCGCACTTATAATCCTGACACAAGTTTGGTTCTAGTTTGTGTAACTTCTTATTTTTATGTGTATAAATTTATTTATTCATAAAAATACATACAGCCAATGCAACAATAGAAATAGAAATTAAAATATAAAGATAGATGTAATTTTAAATAGACAGGAAGGACTGTTTAAAGTCATAGGTGTCAATTTTAAGACAAAATTCTCTTACATTATTTCGCGATATCAGATCAGAACAAATACACAGGAAATTAATAAATCATTTCCAAGCAATCCATTGGAATAATGTACCGTTTTTTACGTTTATTAAAATAAAAGTTATTCACCAATATTTAAGGTGAGAGCAAATAAAATCAATCAAAATACGTTTATTCAGTTTAGATGCGTCTTAGAGCATGCTTATGAATGTCAAAAACGTTTACAATATTCTCGAAAGAGCAAGACTACGCCATCCGTTCGCAAAACTACCAGGAGGCCTTGTTCCGATAAGAACGGGCAAGAAACTAAGCAAGTTTTACCCTCCACATTACAATTTTTCAAAGGAAAATGTCATAAACCACAACGTCATTCAAGTCCACAAATATTTAAGAAACCACCTTTTAATTCCAGAGAGTCGGAGTGGTTGTTCGGTACACCAACAGGACGCAGGCAATTGCAGGATTCGGCGCGTTTTAGTAGACTCGTCGTAGCTGTGTTGAGAAGAGGACACCATTTTGAAAGTCTCGACGCTGTGAAAGAGGAATTAGCTCAGTCCGCGAAGATGCTCACACCAAACGGACTTAGTGGTCAGGTAGGAAGAGTTTAGGAATTGTGCAAGTCATCCTCTGTTTTATGTTTGAAGCGGTTTTACATTTTTTGAGTAGTTTTTTTTTCTAATAGGCTATTTGGTGATTAGCCTTTTGTGCCCAACACAAGCTGTCGACTGTTTTCGCGTCGGGCACATGAAAGTCCATTGGTGCACAGCTAGGGTTGGAACCTACGTCTCAGAGATGAGCTGACGGCAAAGCAAAATACGAAATTCCACCCGTATCACCTCGATGTCCGTCTTTCCACAACTAAGCGTTTTTAAGACAGTTTTTTATTTATTTCCTAACCATTTCAACTTAGGGTCCTTTAAGAAAAGACCGCACCAATTCTTAAAAGACCGGCACCGCACTCGCGAGCCCTTTGGCATTGAGAATGCGGTATCACTTAAGATCAGGTGAGCTAACAGCCCGTTTGTCCCGTTAGATTAAATAAAATTAAATGTAACCATAATTGTAGAAAAGGTTACAAATATTTAGGTCTTCTTACTTTTTTAAATAATATATTAAGTTCGTATTTGGCGTTTCAGATTCCGTTTCTCTCGTTAGGTAGTGACGTCGGTCGTCGTGTGAAAGTTTATGAAGGCAGTTCGAAGGTGTCGGGAGAGTTTGTGGTGGAGGAAGTGGATGTGGGTGAAGATACCTTCAAAAGACTTATATTTTTGGATAACCAATTTCTTGTTCAGTCAGAGGCGAAGCTTAAAACAGGTACAATTACTATATCAACACAATGACATTTCTATTCATTCATAACGCCCGCCGTCCACTGCCAGCAACGGACCCATTACGGACACCGCTATACTCGTAAGGGGGCGTCCATAAATTACCTGAGGCGTTTTTTTAAATTTTCTGTGACTCTCTCCTCCTCTGGTGAGATGTCGTGAGATTTTATTCAACCCCCTCCCCCAGCCCCCAATCTCACGTGAGATTTTTCAAAATGTGGGTTTCTTACGTAAACGCGTTGGATTGTTATTGTAAAAAGAAAAAAAAACGACTAAAACAAAATATGTGAAATGTTGAGCGTTTAGGTAGGTATGGAGTTAGCGGGAAGTTGCAGAGATGGCCTTTAGGGTCAACCGTTTTCCTAATATTTTTTTTTTCAATCAGAAAAAAAATTGCGTGATATTTCCCGAGACCCCCCCCCCCTCTCCAATGTAAGATTAAATGAGATTTGACTCGACCCCCTCCCCCCCTCCCCCCCTTAAACACCTCACGTAATTTATGGACGCCCCCTAACGATGATTTTCATACAATTTCATTTCCGTGGGAAACTTGGTCAACTCGCTAACCTCATATGTGACTCTTTCAACTCGCTCTCTCCGCTTTGGTGGAAGCACATGAATGAAAATCATCGTTACGAGTATAGCGGAGTCCGTAATGGGTCCGTTCCGCTCGCAGTGGAAGGCGGGCATAACTCCGAGCTAATTGAACACTTACACCTTACGTTACTAAGGAAGCGTTACATTTACTTGATTAAAGCCTATTTCGGAGCGATATAAGCACTAGGTCAAATTTCATTCTAGAACGTTAATCAAATTTAAATCTAGTTTCAAGAACTGTCAACCCATTTTTTCTGCATGAAGTTTGACATATTTGACAGCGCTCTAGACGAGATTGTGACTTCAGGTACGAATTAGATGTGACCTAAGTGTTGGATTTTGCCAACACTACAAACTCCTCTTGTAACAGTTTCTCAGAAGATCTGCCGAAGCTATCGTACCAGTGCCGTTAAATTATTGTTTATTATGGATCAAAATTCTCGTAACCATCATTCATTAAATAATAAAATTTTATTAAATAACAAATTTGTCATACCAATAAACCATTTTGAACATACGGAATTCATAGTTTGCATTAGAATAAATTCGAAAGTATTCTCTCAGACAGGAAATATATTACTTGTACACATGCTCTTTTTGCAGATATTTTCAATTGGCAACATTTGAACTAGGAAATTTGAGATTAGTTAAAAGAGAATAAATACTTACCTAGGGGCTTCATAGCCTAGCGGTCTTATTAAGTGGCAGCTAGGTGAGGGGTACCGGGTTCGATTCTCGGTTCGAGGGCAAGTTTTAATTTAATTTAAATTTGTTCTCGGCCTTTGGGAGGGTTGTGCGGTACCGGGCGAGTGCCTAAACCGTACATGGAGGACACGGTCGAATTTCTATAGACTAGCACGAATTATATAAAAAAATCCTATACTTGACGCTGGCTAATGCACAAACCGTGCCAGAGCCATAAAAAAAAAATAAAAAAAGTACTTACCTATATATCTTTACTTTGGCACGATTCAAATTTAAACAAAGCGTTAAGGGATAAGGGCGTTAAGATATAAGCGCGTCATAAATTAATAATAATTATATTTACTTTTGGATTTGCATTAATCATGGTTAGATAATATTTTATTAAGATTTACATACATATTACATATATATTCTGAATTTAATTTGACATCAACACTGCTTCTTAATTATGTTTCTTTAAAATTATAATACCTTTTATAAGTTTAAATTAATTTGATAAATGAATATTTATTATTTCAATATATTTGTCATGTTTGAAATATTTTTTTTCAGTTAAAAAGAAGAATAAAACAAAGCAAGTGATTGATTTTGGTCATATATCACAATACCATTCCTTTATGTGTGCATGTTTGCACCTGACTCCGGCAACAGATATAGCCATAATAGGTCTAGGTGGAGGCGGTCTATGTATGTTTCTCAAAAAATGCTACCCAAAAATGAAAATCACTGCAGTGGACTTGGACCCAGCTATGTTGGAAGTGGCCAAAAATCAGTTTGAGTTGGAAGTAGATGAGCGATTGAGTGTGCAAATTAAAGATGGTTTGGATTTCTTGAAGGAAGAGGCTGACATATGTAAGTAATTTATAAACCATTTTTACATAGTGTATTACAAATAGCAGATGAGTCATCTTTGTCTATACTGCTTAGTGTAGAAATGCTTGAAAAAATGAGAAATAATTTCCTTTGCATCCTTCTCTCCAATAAGGGAGTGTTCAAGTATTACGTAACGAATTTTGGAAGGGGGGGGGGGGGCCTTTGGTAAAACGTTACGATGCGGGGCGGGGATTGAATTACGCGTTATTGTTAAAAAAAACGACTTTCCAGTACTTTACACCACATAATGGTAACTTTTAGGTATAAAGAGTCCCTAGGTGGTCACGAAACGTTTTATTATTATGTACAGAAAAACGTTACGGCGCGTTACGGGGGGGGGGGGGGGGGGGACGGACACGTAATAACTGCATGAACGTTCCCTAAGCTACTTATGGCATCATGAAACTAAATAGTGAATACTGTGTACAATAAATATATCATGGTTTAAGAGGTTTAATTTGTACATTTCATTTCTTTATTTATTTAGTTAAAAGAATTACTATTAAAAAACAAAAAACCAGTATTATTATATCATCATACCCATTATATACATTAAATAAGTAATAATTATTGGATTAAAATAACTATAAAACTGGTATATAGCCCATTGTTTGTAATCTTTTTAATTAAAGATTTTTCAGTTCCAGGCCGCCAGTATAGCTGCGTGATGTTTGATGTAGACAGCAAGGATCGAACTCTGGGTCTCTCATGTCCACCGCAACAGTTTCTGCAGGACGAAGCACTGAGTCACGTCGAGAGGATACTTACGAATGACGGTATAACTTTATTTTAAGATGTTTTAGAAAATATAATTTTTGTTTTAAGATAAATAGCATGTATTTTTGAAGTTATACTTCTTTAGGTGCGTTATGAAAAATTGATGAGTGAAATTTTACGATGCGCGCGCACCGTGACACAAAATTAATAGAATGAAGTTTATTTATTTAATTTTTCAAATGTAAACTGAACTTTATTGACTATAATGACTACTTTTCCAGTCTTTGATTATTTAATTGTAATTAATTATTTGCATGCAATCAAAAACTATTTTTAATAATGCCAAAGAAGTATACGCACCCTTTTTTTAAAAACTAAAATATCAGTTTTATGATTATATTATGTATTTACTAATTTAACCATGAAGTAATATTAAAAAAAACATTTTCTAGGTCACTTTATCCTCAACTTAGTGTGTCGAGATAAAAGTCTTCAGGAGAAAACGATTGAAACGCTAAAGCGGCATTTTAAGCACATAGCGTCGGTTAAACTGTATGAAGAAGTTAATGAAATAATTTTTGCTACAAATAGCAATATGCCTTATAATATTGAAGTTTTAGAACAAGCTGCTAAAAATTTAAACGCAACTGCGCGGAAAAATAATTTAGTTAAAATAAAATGTGTTGATTTAAAAGACTTTTTGCAAGCTGTTACTATTGAATCATAGATGTATATATATTTTAATAAAGTTATTAAGTTATATAGTTTTTTTTATTAAGTAGTAAAGGTATGCATTGGTTCTACCTCTTTCTCGTAATGAGCACATGTTAGACATTTCAACGTTAAATAAGTTATGCAAAATAGTGATATATTTTTGATTTGTTGATAAGGTTTAAAAATTAGGAAGACCCTTTTAGCGTGCACTTCATCCCAGAGGTCGTGCTTTCGAATCACGGTTGTGCGCCAATGTGGAACGTATTACGTAGTTCTAGTACCGCTACAATCTCTACATTTTGAGGAGGCTGGCATACCTCTGACTCAAAAAAAATAAATAATGGCATTTGTCAAGACACAGAACTGCAATAATATAAGTATCTATGTACGTGTATGTGTATTACGAAATATATAAGAGATTGATTCCTTGGTTCGAATAGGTGAATAAAAGTTTAAAAATTTGCTATAATTTCATCTTAGACCAAAACAAGTATATTAAGCAATTCTTATAGACAACTATTTTGGTAGATCGACTCGTTTCTTGGCAATTTTTTCGACATAATGAAACTTTAATTAACCATTTCATAAATATGTGTGAAACCTTGTGTAAAATAGTTATGATTTAATGATTATTTATCTACTAATAACTAATATAGGTAAAGCTAAGGTTTTAACTTTAAAATATCTACTTTCTATTCAAATATATGCTATGGTGTCTAAATGAAACAACAAAAATAAAATAAAACGCATTTAATGCCATTTCTTTGTATTCGCTCACTCGACTAGTGTCCATGATCAATTTACTTTATTGTCCCAAGCGGCATTACAAAACAATTCAACAACTATCATTAGGCTCCCTAATTTATCACAATTGGCACCTACACAGCTCTAACATTCATACAAATAATATACAATAATTTAACAATAATTACATCCACATTGAAATAAATTACAATAGCCAAATAGCATAGAAACATGATTATATAAGTCCTAAAACACTTTTTTAAGGATATTTTTTAAACTTTTCTTCTTTTTACCGTTTTCACTATACTGTGGTCCGTTTTGTGAAATATCTGTGGATTCTGACCACAGACTACCAGTAGGCGACTCAGAAGCAGCCTTTTTACCTATTTTCCCGTTAAAAATAGGCTCAATAGTCCTCATAATGGGACTAGGAGTACTTCGGAGACTTTGTCTGTTTAAAGTTTTTAGGAAAGCGGGAGACGAGAGTCGCCTCGTTTTCAGAGTCTTGTTCTTCAAATTGTTGAAGAAAGACCCGTTGGTTTTTGGTAACTCTTTTTTATTTACATCAATAAAATCTACTGGTTCTGGTATGGGCGCGAAATATTCGTTTGCGTCTAACGCTATTGGATTCTCGTCTAGCTTTCTGATTTCATCTTGATTTGTGTTAATGTTTGTATTTAATTCTATGTGTTGTTGATACACTGATGGTTTTCGTCGCCTGTTCTTCTTGGCTACTTGCCATTCTCCATGGTTATGTTCTATTTCTACATCTTCGGTAGACTGTCTTGCAATTTGGAATGCCTCCTCACTTGGCCGCCTTTTCTTCGCAGCAGGAGTTGCATGTCCACTCACACCTTCCACAGATCGCCTTCTTAATTTCTCCTGTCTTTTCTTTATCTTTTTCGGTACATGCAATATGACTGGTTCTGGCTTTTGTTTTTGTAACAGATAATAAATGATTCCTATAACTATTAAAACTTGGAAAACTATAAATTTAAAGAACGTTACGTTTCCGAACCAGCTATCTCGATCTTCCATAAGTAGTTCCATATTTATGGCCATTTTAGCTAGTTGCTCTTGCAAGTTGCTCATTTGCTCTATGTACTTTTGTTCCCGTTCGTTGCTTTTCTTTCTTTCTTCTGTCATCTGTACCAATGTTTTCTCGAAAGATTTCTGCATTTCTTCAACCTGTTTCTTATATCGCCTGCTCAACTCTTCTAGATACTGCCCAGAGAGAGACATGTTACGCTCGAGCGTCTGAAATAAGAAAAATATTTGTCATATATATTATACACTAGATATGTATATGGTTTCACTATTTGGCTTCGATTAAATATATTGTCAAAGAACAATGCATTTAATACGCTGGAATGAAAAAAAGGGTGCGTGTACTTATGTACGCGCGTAAGAAGTTATACTTCTTTGGCATTATTAAAAATAGTTTTTGATTGCATGCAAATAATTAATTACAATTAAATAATCAAAGACTGGAAAAGGAGTCATTAAAGTCAATAAAGTTCAGTTTACATTTGAAAAATTAATTAAATAAATATTTATTATTATTCTCTTACATTAAACAAATAGAACACTATTTATCTTTAAAACATTTTTATTTCATTATACTATTTATTTTTAAGTGACTCTAATGTCTTCATCAGAATTTCGGTTTGTAATTTTAAATTAATCATTACTTGGTTGTGCATCTACGAGGCTTCTCCAAAACTACTTGCTTTCTGCAACAAATAAGAGAATATTAATTTAAGCTCTGTCCATGCAAAACTTAAAAATTTTTTATAATTCATATTATAAATTTTTTAACACATTTATATTAATATAATTATATAAATGTGTTAATAATATAATTTGTAGCACATGCTACAGACCTGGATAGCAACTTTCTTTTATTCTATTTAGAGATAGAGATAATTTAAATATAATACCGGTGTCTTCCTTGTAGGTTTCTTTGGAGTTGTTTGGGGATTCTTGTTGTTCAGTTCGACATGATTTTCTTTAACCTTTCTTTAATCCTACAAAATAATGAAATTGTTAAGTTATGTTGTCACTGTTGTGCACACCTTTGTTTGGCTTTTTTAGTATTCAAGTTATGTCAAAACTGATTTATTACCTTGTCATTGTTGGCTTTTGGGATATCAATTGTTTCCAAAATGATTTTATTTGTAATATCCTGAAATATATAAATAACATCTATTAATTTAAGTATCATGGTGAGTGGTTCGCACTCAGGTATTAAGGTGTATTATACCCACTGTCCATTATAAGTGGGAATGGGCTCACTTCTGGCTGGACAGAGTTTCGGTACTACAAGTGCAACATGGATGTTTTGAGGTATTACAATATCTCTAACTACCTGTAGGGGAATAAAGTACTGTTGTGAGCATATGCCTATGCTTGAAAGGTTGAACCTTGAACATTACCATACATCATATTTATAATTAACATTCCTACCTCGACACCATCACAATCAAATTCATTGAAATCTACTTCAAACCGTTGCGGTATCATCTCTGCCATATCCATTGTGTCTCGAGAAGGTGATGGTGGCTTTGTTCCACCTCCAGTTTTAGATGTTTCACGGCGATAAGATGACAACTCTTTTTTTGTATTCAATTTAGTGCACTTCCACTGATTCATCAATTGTTTTTTGTCTCTTGTCCTTATATTTGCTAGATTAAATCTGAAAAATTACATGTTTTGATTAAATAATGTGGTAATTTTTTTGAGATGCAGGTACTTATTAAAATGTTTACTTCTCTGTTATATCGCTCCAAGCCTTCATTTTCTCCTTATTAGTATTCGTGCTTAAATCTTTGTTCTCAATTATTGATATATAGAATATTTCTAAAACGTTGCTGTAACAAACGCAACAAACATAAGCAATGAATAATGGTTCATGTTTCAGTTTTAATCAACAATAATACTCGATAATACCTACGGATAGTTAACCTCAATTGTATTGAAGCACTCAGGAAGGTTGGCACAGTTTTTTCACAAATATTTTATCATATTAATTAGTTTTGATTTAGATATTAAATTTAAATCACTTCTGATTATAATTCAGACGCACATATAAAATTCGCACTTGTATAATGAAAATAACTAGATACATAGATAATCTTTTATTTTAAACAATAATTCAAACTCCTATATTTGTTTAAAAGGTAAATGTCAATGTCAGATGTCAATTGTCATGGATATTCAAAATTCTTGTTAAGCTGCTAAGCTAAGAAATAGAATATGCGTGAAGTTAGCTTATATTCTATTTCTTTTGTAGATTGCGCACGCTATAATCACACTCCGAATTTTGTGTCATAGGTGCGCGCGCATCGTAAAATTTCACTCTCATCAAATTTTCATAACGCGCCTAAAGAAGTATAACTTCAAAAAGACAGGTGAGTGCATAACGTTGCAATTCGACTGAATAAGTTTGTATGCATTAGGGAAGTTGCAATCCGTAGCCGTATCAAATATTTCGATCGAGGACTTCTCTGGTTGAGACAAAACCGAGAATCGAGTAGGTAAAGTTTGTACCCGGCACAGCTTTAAATCTGATTTGAAATATATAACTCATACTCTTAAATTCAATTTTAATTTAATTCAAACTATTATATTAAAAACTAATAATAAACACCTACCTTAACCCTATTTGACAGCCGCAGAAACACAGATTCCTTCTGTATCGTCGATTGTGCTTGGTTCTGATTAACAGTATTCTGACTGCCTGGTTGCGGGTCTACAGCCATCTGATCAAAATAAATATATAAAGATGTCACCGTCAATAGAAACTACGGGTTCACTTATATCCTCAGCATTATTTGACGAATCTTTGGTTTTTTCTATCAATATTTCCGGTTTACTGTATTTCGTATCTGTTTTCAATATATCCTGTTTCTCTGCTTCTGCAGTTTCAACTTTGCTATCGGGTAATATGTCTTCTTGGGAAACTAGCACTACCGTGTCTTCAACTACCACATTAGATTCATCTTTATTATCATCTTTTTTATCTTCTTTTATATCTATAGGAGTACTATCATTCTTTTCTTCAGGTACTGTAGGTTTCTCTTCTAATGTCAATGTTTTTTCATCATCTTTGTCACTGACTGTGTTTACTGCAATTAATTTGACATCTTGTTCGCTGTTGGTTTCACTATGATTTTGAGGCGATTCGTCGACGGTTATATTTGTGGTAACATTTAATTCAGACTCAAAACTCGTATTCAGAACGACCTTCTTTTCTTTAATAGCGAGAATGTTACACAACGCGGCCAAATATTTTGGCGGAAATAAAGCGTTCATGTATGCTACACGCTCCTCACTAAATTCTATAGTCTTTGTACTTTTAAAATCTAAACCGAACTTCTGACATATGCCGGTACACTTTAAAGTATCTCTAAGGAATACAGTTCGCACTAAATTTGTTAATTTGTCCGAGCTACAACTAAGAAGTTCATACACATCACTGTAAAGAATGTCACTACAGTTATCACACACTATAATATGGCTTGGAGAGCAACACCGTTTGTACACTTTGTCTGATAATGTATCGTTTTGTTCATTCAGGTCAGCACCCGCAACACTCTCAAAAGAGCTCCAGCACTAAGGCTGTGTCAGGGACTGCGCTTGATTTGTGTTAAAAAAACACATCTTTCGGGACAGCGCCCGTTGTACTCATAAAAGAGCACCAGCACTAAGGCTGTCAGGACTATGCCTGATATGTGTTAAAAAAACACATCTTTCAAGTCAGCACCCGTAACACTCTCAAAAGAAGTCCAGCACTAAGGCTGTGTCAGGGACTGCGCCTGTTTAATATTCATTCAGGTCAGCACCCGTAACACTCTCAAAAGAGCTCCAGCACTAAGGCTGTGTCAGGGACTGCGCCTGATTAATGTTCATTCAGGTCAGCACCCGTAACACTCTCAAAAGAGCTCCAGCACTAAGGCTGTGTCAGGGACTGCGCTTGATTTGTCTTAAAAAACACATCTTTCGGGACAGCGCCCGTTGTACTCATAAAAGAGCACCAGCACTAAGGCTGTCAGGACTATGCCTGATATGTGTTAAAAAAACACATCTTTCAAGTCAGCACCCGTAACACTCTCAAAAGAGCTCTAGCACTAAGGCTGTGTCAGGGACTGCGCCTGATTAATGTTCATTCAGGTCAGCACCCGCAACACTCTCAAAAGAGCTCCAGCACTAAGGCTGTGTCAGGGACTGCGCTTGATTTGTGTTAAAAAAACACATCTTTCGGGACAGCGCCCGTTGTACTCATAAAAGAGCACCAGCACTAAGGCTGTGTCAGGGACTGCGCCTGATTAATGTTCATTCAGGTCAGCACCCGTAACACTCTCAAAAGAGCTCCAGCACTAAGGCTGTGTCAGGGACTGCGCTTGATTTGTGTTAAAAAAACACATCTTTCGGGACAGCGCCCGTTGTACTCATAAAAGAG